>NC_092233.1:62084359-62141859 GCF_036320965.1 Panulirus ornatus
TTTCCGAGATAATGTTCTCGACTTCCACACATTCTTCAAGGCTCCCAGGATTTTCGCCCCCCTCCCCCACCCTATGATTCACTTCCACTTCCATGGTTCCATCCGCTGCCAGGTCCACTCCCAGATATCTAAAACACTTTACTTCCTCCAGTTTTTCTCCATTCAAACTTACCTCCCAATTGACTTGACTCTCAACCCTACTGTACCTAATAACCTTGCTCTTATTCACATTTACTCTTAACTTTCTTCTTTCACACACTTTACCAAACTCAGTCACGCGCTTCTGTAGTTTCTCACATGAATCAGCCACCAGCGCTGTATCATCAGCGAACAACAACTGACTCACTTCCCAAGCTCTCTCATCCACAACAGACTGCATACTTGCCCCTCTTTCCCAAACTCTTGCATTCACCTCCCTAACCACCCCATTCATAAACAAATTAAACAACCATGGAGACATCACACACCCCTGCTGCAAACCTACATTCACTGAGAACCAGTCACTCTCCTCTCTTCCTACACGTACACATGCCTTACATCCTCGATAAAAACTTTTCACTGCTTCTAACAACTTGCCTCCCACACCATATATTCTTAGTACCTTCCACAGAGCATCTCTATCAACTCTATCATATGCCTTCTCCAGATCCATAAATGCTACATACAAATCCATTTGCTTTTCTAAGTATTTCTCACATACATTCTTCAAAGCAAACATCTGATCCACACATCCTCTACCACTTCTGAAACCACACTGCCCTTCCCCAGTCTGATGCTCTGTACATGCCTTCACCCTCTCAATCAATACCCTCCCATATAATTTATCAGGAACACTCAACAAACTTATACCTCTGTAATTTGAGCACTCACTCTTATCCCCTTTGCCTTTATACAATGGCACTATGCACGCATTCTGCCAATCCTCAGGCACCTCACCATGAATCATACATACATTAAATAACCTTACCAACCAGTCAACAATACAGTCACCCCCTTTTTTAATAAATTCCACTGCAATACCATCCAAACCTGCTGCCTTGCCGGCTTTCATCTTCCGCAAAGCTTTTACTACCTCTTCTCTGTTTACCAAATCATTTTCCCTAACCCTCTCACTCTGCACACCACCTCGACCAAAACACCCTATATCTGCCACTCTATCATCAAACACATTCAACAAAATATATATATATATATATATATATATATATATATATATATATATATATATATATATATATATATATATATTTTTTTTTTTTTTTTTCAAACTATTCGCCATTTCCCGCATTAGCGAGGTAGCGTTAAGAACAGAGGACTGGGCCTTTTTCGGAATATCCTCACCTGGCCCCCTCTGTTCCTTCTTTTGGAAAATTAAAAAAAAAAACGAGAGGGGAGGATTTCCAGCCCCCCGCTCCCTCCCCTTTTAGTCGCCTTCTACGACACGCAGGGAATACATGGGAAGTATTCTTAATCCCCTATCCACAGGGATATATATATATATATATATATATATATATATATATATATATATATATATATACATATATATATATATATATATATATATATATATATATATATATATATATATATATATACACACTATTGCTCATAACTACAGGGAAAATGAAACAATAAGTTCCTAAGTGCACTTTGAGTAATGATTACATCACCAGGGAAAATACAAGAATGAGATAAAAGACTTAGAACAGTCAGCTCATACATAAAATAGAGGCGGAGCTAAGACACAGTTGGTACACAAGTGTTTCTGGTTGGTCTTGTCTGGGTCTGGCACTGTGCCTGTCATACAATCTTATTACGTGGACAAGACAGGGGAACTGTTTACAAATTTTGCTTAACACAAAGCTCTCCAGTTTGTAAAGACCTTCACTAATATTCATGTTACAATTCTCTGTGTATTCAATATGAGAAGATTCAATGATATTTCTCCTGGTTAAGGAACTACAGTTAATAAATGAATTAGTGTTACTCCAATCAATACAATGGTCATAATCTTTGCCATAATTAAACAAAGCATAATGTAAGGAATTGCTTCTCGACTTCAAATAATAATGGAAAATATAATGCTTCCCCATGTTGACATATGCCTAATAAATAAGTGAATATTCACAGAATGTTTAAATCCTTAACTACAGGCCTTAATGATTCCTAGACGATAATTCAACCCCAGATTTATATTCAACATGAAAAATAGGCCTTATACATAGGTCTTCAAGGACATCTATTACCCTAAGACAAATAAAAATTGCTGGCTATGGTTCAGGGTATTTTTGAGCCCCAGAAACGTTTTGAAATCTGAAGTATACATAATGAACCGTGTCTCTGTTTAAATAATCATGGACTATATCTTATAATGCTTTCCCAAGATGACGAATACCCAATCACTATGACGTAATGAATCACAGAATCATTAAATACTTCATTACAGGCCACAATGACCCCCAGATTCGTATTCAGCATGAAAAGTAGTCCTTAAACTGACGTTTTCAAGCCAATAACTCAGGGTATTCTTTAGCCCAAGAAACTTTTTATCTTATACTTGAAATAAATCTGGTTAAGCAGTTGGGTTACGAGAGAAGGAAAAAGTGTCGTTACACAATACAGGTGAAATACCAATAAATAATAAAGCCATACTGATAACACACCTTATTTCAACGCCACATATGTCTCGCTAAGTTGTATTATTGGTGAAAATCCATTCTAAACAGATGCACTGGGGTTAATCATGCACTCTTGGACCATTTGAGAAGGAAGGTAAACAGTGAGTTCAGAATCTTAAGAACATATGGGGGAAATTCAGGTCTTCGTTGCGTTCATTCGTTAATAATTCATTGTGGCATCAATAATAAGTGTAATTAAGCATTTATAGACCCTATAGATATGATTAGGTGTTGTACTACAGC
The DNA here is from genome assembly GCF_036320965.1 of Panulirus ornatus. Classification (NCBI taxonomy): domain Eukaryota; kingdom Metazoa; phylum Arthropoda; class Malacostraca; order Decapoda; family Palinuridae; genus Panulirus; species Panulirus ornatus. The sequence continues at coordinate 62,087,284 of NC_092233.1, forward strand.
CTTATTCGGTTTCTATGTTGGATTTTGACCCCATTAGAGGTGGGAAGGCGGGGAGGTCAGACCTCAGTCGCGTTCAAACGGTACATTGAGTCATCAAGAAACATGTAATATCAGGCATTTATAAACCTGGAAGTTGCATTACAACTTCATTGGGTTTATATATCGACTTACTAACCGCATAAAGCTTTACAGATTCTTTTTACGCGTCAGATGAATGTTCGCTACCAAAGATCACATTTGATAAACTATAATGACATCGGGATGCGGTGGGTCTACTTTTTGTTTTGCTTACCAATTCACTAAGTATTAATTTATCATTTAATAAAACGTTTTGGATCAGATCACACCTCGAATACATTAAGAATTATTTTCACTATCAGATCTTGATGAGTTCTGTTTAAAATGTATATTAATTCACGAGACATAAAGCCAGATGGAAATATAACGTGAATTGCTAAATCACCAGTTTCAAGATGGGTCAATGGAAACATGTCTGACCCACTTTTCCGAAGAGGACCATCTTTACGAAAGACAAAGCAGCTACTGCAACGGACACTAAAGAGAAGGAAACAACAATCCTTCTTACCTCAGTATATAATGATTCGTAACCCTGATCTTATCATTTTTATTTCTTTTACTCTAGATCTCCAATAAGGAGATCCTGCATTTCGTCCAGTGTTGAAACAGAAGAATTCCTATCCGGGTGAAAAATATCACTTCTCTCGAAACGTCTGCAGAGCCATTAACGCTATATCACGCCTCTGAGGAAATCACCAATGTGAAAGGCCATTACCCATGACCCCAGCCAATCATCCTCACTCTCAATATGGCTCTCGGTCAGGTATGGTAGAGAGACACAAAGGAAATATATCGTCCATACCTTCACAAAGATGTATCTCCCTCGCCCGACAGGATCAAAACAGGCTAGCGCAAAACTACATGCCATTCCCAGTGGAGAGTAATGATGTTAGAATGTAGTTAGATGTGTTATAACCTATATTTGCATACCCTGGGAAGGAAGGGGAGGGTATGATACAGATTTAGAATGCCATGGTGTCTACGCCAACATGTGGAGTCTTGCGAGACTTGCGCTTTACCCCAGTTTTCTAGTTAAAATGGTCGTTGGATCATCTACTTCCTCTTGGCTTCACTCGACGAGTCCAAAAACCTCTGCTCCTGAGCAGAGGCTTCCCTCCTACTGTCCCTTCAAACAATCTTCTTGACCAATTCCACACTCTTACCTTCGTGGTCTGCAGCAGCCATCGTTGGTGTCAGGGAAGTTCTGTCTTAATATCATACCGCGCGCATGAATCATACCTTTTTAATCCATGTTAATCATGCCGCGCGCATTAATCATACCTTGTTGATCCATGTTAATCATACCGTACACATTAATCATACCTTGTTAATCCAAGTTAATCATACCTTGTTAATCCATGTTAATCATACCGTACACATTAATCATACCTTCTTAATCCATGTTAGTCACACTGAACACATTAATCAGACCTTGTTAATCATGCCGTACACATTAATCATACGTTATTAATCCATGTTAATCATCACACCAAACAGGTAGTTACTTAACCAATCGAGGGATGAGGCCATCCATGTACGACCTTTTGCACGGACATGTTAATACTTAATAATCGATAATGATTAACTTTTAATAATCATCACCGTCATAATCTTCATGATTATGCGAGTAATGTACGACCAAAGAGGATTTGTGTGTGCCTCATACACTCATATATAAATGGATGTGTATAGTTATCTTGGGGGGGGGGTCGTGATTCTCAAGGAGGGGGGAAGAGGGGGTGGGCGGGGGTGTCGGTGATCGCGGGGGGGGGGGGGGGTCGTGGTCCTCGGACGGGGTAGGGAAGGGTCGTGGTCCTCGGACGGGGTAGGGAAGGGTCGTGGTCCTCGGACGGGGTAGGGATGGGTCGTGGTCCTCGGACGGGGGAGGGATGGGTCGTGGTCCTCGGACGGGGTAGGGATGGGTCGTGGTCCTCGGACGGGGTAGGGAAGGGTCGTGGTCCTCGGACGGGGTAGGGAAGGGTCGTGGTCCTGGGATTTCGAAGGGGGAATCTCCTCCTTTAGTCCCCCCTCCCCCATCTCCTCTCCTCCAACACACGTACACAGCTTCACGACGACCCCCCCCCCCTCCCCCCGAGGAGGGAGTGTATGTGAGGGTAGGCATGAGGCAATGAGGTGATGGGTATCATCATTTGCATATGACCATGAGGAAGACAAAGCTGTAACGCGCGCACTCCAGGCCCCAGGTCCACGCCCCCCTCACCCCCATCTCCATTGGGCTTCGTGCACCCACTATTACAGTTTTCACCTCACTGGCCGCCCTCCCCCACAATCTGGGAACTGGGTCGTGATGGTAATGGCTGGGATGGGAAGCCAAGACGATAGGGGGAGGGGGAAAGGGGAGACTGTGCAGAGGAAGAGAGAGAGAGAGATGGGGGAAAAGGGAAGATGAAGACAGCAAGGTAATGGGGGAAGAGATCAAGATGGTTGGGTAGTTTAGCGACAGTTGTCAAAACGTAGGGAAATGACTGCTTGTTCAGCGTTGTGTTTTTATCGCGGTAAACAGAAGCCTAAAATCGTTTACAAAAAAAAAAAAAAAAAATAAAGGTATATTTTCGTTTTCTTTTACACGTTTACAAAGAATCTTCGTTTTCTTTTAAGAAATTCAGCAATCTGTACACATCAACACATTCAACTCTCTTCAGTACTTCTATCTCTTCCAACTTCATTGTATAACCTACACATTTGAATCTTGGACTTCCCCTGTGTTTGGCATAACGGCAGTAAGTGTTCCACGACGATTTCTGCATCTGCATGTGTTACACACTTGGGGGGGTCACTGAGGTTTCCTCTCCATATAAGTGACCCGGGGTCAACATACAATGACTATTCCTTCACCCGACAAAGAAACGCCTTTACATAGCGAGTCCCACAAAGCACAATGTCATTTCTCCAGAACTTTCTTGATCTTCCGTTGTTTATCAATCTTGTGGCCTCGGAAGGCCATGCAATCTGCCATCAATATCTTACAAAGTAACTGATTCTACCCATAAAATAAACGGAGGTATATATGTATCTCTCTCTCGTTTATAGACCTGTTAGCCTCAGCATCTGCTGTTTCAATGCCGTTAATTACCAGCAAGTCTAGAACACCAGTACGATGCTCTGGATAGATCCATAAACCTCAATCTTTCGTTGTTTTCATCCAGTTTCTGAAAAGTTTTGATCTCAGGAACCTTCCAAGGAAGGAACCAGGCCAAACCTATTCCTGGAACGGGTCTGTGTCTACACTACTTTCGTCAATGCAGTTCTCTTTTCATTCTTACATTAAAAAGGTTTAGAGAACTCTGAATGTTGATCGAACACTTTACAATCCTCTGAGAAGCAAAAAACACTCTCATATGTAGGGTTAGATGGGAACGTTTACACCTAAAAGAGATGAAAAAATAGGCTCAAAAATACTGTCTCTTCATATGGAATGAGATTGCTTTTAAGATCATATGAAATCGCTGATTCTCTTTTCTATGCCTTGTATAATGCACAGATTTTTTTTTCCAGAGAAATCAAAACTAGTCGTCTACTTGATATGTAATCTTATAAAAAAGTAAGTTGCAAACGTTTCACAGCGACTTCAAGAGATAATGATGTCCAATAAATAAATAATTCATCTACAAAAAGAAGGTAATTCAGCAACCCCTGGAACCATGTCCAAAACACAATTGACGAGAGAAATGACGCGGGTAATACGCCACGTACCAGCTCATCATATTGTGGACAATCTTTGGAATAATCATTGCAAACCATAAGCTCATAATTTTCTGCACTAAAAAAAAAAAAAAAAAACAGCTGCTTAGACCTCAATAGCCTCGAAGGCCCATTCTTTTTGATATCCTCCACCTGTATGGAAGTACACTAAACATTCATGTCAGGTTAAATATCACTAAAATTCTTTGGAGGCTTCAAAGATGATTCAACATGTCATAGTGCATTTTATCTTCCCCTGGAACAGACGATCTAGTGTCTGATTATCTCCATATATAATGGACCTACCACGTTTCAAAACAAGTCTTCTCAGTTATCTTATCTCCCGTCTCGCTTGATGGATTCTCTGCCTCGTAAAAGAACGCCCAAACTGAATTCACCAAGACAGAAGAGAAGGTCTTTGTAGAAAACGGAAGGAAGGAGGGTGAAAGGCAGTTGGAGAGACGAGCAGAACAAGAGAGGAAGAAATCGAAAGTGCTGGTATGGAGGAAGTAAACAGACAACGGAAGAAAATCTGAAGGTGGTTATGACAAGAAACAAGAGGAGCCACAATATCAAGGTGAGAGATAATGTGGTGTGGAGGGTTCATGGAGGTAAGGAGGAAGAACGGAGCAAAGATGGCTAGGATGTTATGTGAGGATTATGTAGGTGTGATGGACAGCTGTGAGGAGGAGAGGGGACCTTGATGGACAGCTGGGGAGAAGGAGGACCTAAGTAGATAGAGATGTGAGATAATGATAGACTTACACAAGGGTGAGGGATACAATGGGAGGGGTACAAAAAGAGAAGGTGGGAAAGAGACGATGAGAAAGGGGAAAAGAATGGGGCAAGAATGGAGAGTGGAGGGTGTACACACAGGGTGAAAGGGAAAAGTTACGAACGCCAAGGGAAAAAAAAACTAGAGGGGGCACAGAAGTGACAAGCATTCTAAGGGCTCAGACGGTTTACAGTAGAAACAGTCAGCTATGTCATAAATCACTTAGAAACCTAAGCTAGCATATTCTAACCTAACCTAGAAACCTAAGCTAGCATATTCTAACCTAACCTAAAAACCTAAGCTAGCATATTCTAATCTAACCTCACCTAGAAACCTAAGCTAGCATATTCTGATCTAACCTAGCCTAATATCAAACCTAACTTACCCTAATTATTCTAACCTAACTTAGAAACCTAAGCTAGCATATTCTAATCTACCCTAACCAAGCATAATCTAATCTAACCTAAATCACACAGAAACTACAACTTCATCAATCAAGGCATCTCCACAATCACCTGGCAGCGTCCTGAAATCATGCCGTCATTGCTAACTTACACAAGAGAGATTCCTTCCCCCACGAGGGAAAACGAGCTTTGACATCTTGTATGCTGGCAGATAAGCGACTCAAATAATAGTCTGTAACAACGCGGTTACCCAAATGTGTAACACCCACCTTGTACAGTCATGAGACATTCAGACTCAACAAATCTGATAAAACAATGGAAAAAAAAGAAACGACGATGTTCGTGAGAGTAAATATCTGAGATATAACCACAGAATATCCTACATGGTAAGTTCCCTCACGACGCTCTATAGTGGAACATATTAATGAAAGAACCGCACGTGGTAAAGCAACTCAGATTAAATTGTAAGGATTCAGGAAACAAAATTACATCTGATAAAAGGCTTCCCAACACCCAGTCATCTCGACTCAGCAGCATGCGATGCTGAACCTACAGGTGGTAGTAAAAGAGTACTACGATTCGTCATTTGAAAGATATCCTTGTGTGTGAAAAATACAGAACTTCAACGAATATAAACCTACTGGTACATAACCAAGACCTGGCCAGCATCACTGATATGAAACACAGCTCCCGCGGAACCACCTCAATGGACTGAGAGGAAGTCCAATTATCGATATACACAATGAACAATTCATAGCTCAACTCAGCCAATTTCCTTCCTAAACCAATAAACAACATTCTCACACACATAAAGTTCAGAGTACTGTTCCTGTAAGACGTTTTCCTTCTATAGTCGTAAGATATACCGTGAATTATCAAAAACCATTTTCTTGATCCCTGAAGACTGGAATCTACGCAGCGTCGCTGATAATGAAGATGGGTGGAACGAACACAACCTTCACTTTTAATGGTGTGTTTTAGACCCAAAAGTCATACTGTTTGGTTAATAAGAGATCTGATATGAATTATTCCTGTGCTACTCCTTTAGGTCCCCTTTTCTTGGAGAAGTCGAAGGCTGCGCTACCCACAGTAGCCGGGACAAGATGGACTCCTTTGATTTGGAAACGTTCTCTGACGAGACAGTACTTTGCTTCGATAACAGACGAAGATACAGCCTCGCCAATGGTAACTTTACCAGCGGTTCACCTTCAAGCAGGCGAAATATACCGCTTTCATCCATGTTCGCCGTTTCCCGAGCTAGCGCGAAAGCGCTGAGAAATAAAGAAATGGCCTCATGCTCTCACGTCCACTGTCTTTCGTTGTCATGTGTATAGAGCAGAAAACAGACACCTATATCCTACAGATCTTTCCGTGGATACCCCCGACCGCTTCTTATGCCCTGGATCAGTCCACCGACAGCACGTCGTCCCTTGTATACAACATCAGTCTAATTCGTTCCATCCTTTGCCCCCCCCCTCCCCAATGTTCAGGACCCGAGCACTCGAAGTATCTTTTACTCCATCCTTCCACACGTGAGATAACTGGATACTGAAGATGAGCTCAAAGCATACACAATATTCCTCTGCTACTCACTTAAATGTGGCCTACAAACAGTGACTATAATAAGAGCGTACATAAATCACTTCCAAATTGCTTAAATGTTAAACAGACTTTAACAATGGATGCACCAGACTCACCTTTCGTTCTAACATAGTAATTCTTTAAACTAAACCCAGAAAACAAAGTATCGTCGCTTGTCAACGTTTATTTTTCATGTGTCACTCCATTTCTGTTGTTAAGTGACAGGAAAAGGAAGCAATCTTTCTTACTGTTCCTGTACACTGTCATCAAACAAGCGCGCGTCTCCGGTAACTCGGCACGATCGCCTTTCCCTGCACGTCACCGCCGCGCTGCCAGCCGCAGGAAAAAGCTGCCTAATCCCATCTAATGCCATGTTGCTGTGGTTTGTTGCAGTGGATTTCGCCCTTAAAGAGGAGACAGAACCTTGCTTATAACTATGTCGGGTTTCTTACTTGTTCCCGATCATCTTTTATATCAGTTGCATCGGCAGACAATTGATTTGTTTACATAGAAAATGCACATGATTGTATTATTTTTAAAAGGAAGAAAAACATTTGTGCACATCAACCTTCTGTACAAACGCTTCCATATCCACGTGTTTGTCTTCCTATTGTTCACAGTTATCAATTACCTCATGGATGATAATTAACCTGGGTTTTCACGAACTATACCGCCTCATTGTGGGGGAGGGGGTAACCTAATATAGGTTTAGGGGGTAACATTAAACGCTTGTGCCCCCTGTGAGGTTTGAACTCACGACCCCTGGTTTACGAGACCAGTGCTCTACCACTGAGCTAAGGAGGCGGATATACGTTCCTTTATCTTACGTAATCATAACATTATTTCCTTCAGGAATCTTTTTAAACACCACACTGACATGATGTTCCTAAGATATGGTGGTAGAATTGTCACTAGGAAAGCCTATAAAGTCGTAAAGGCTTTGTACGGAAAATAGAGCGATGGCAACTGTGGCAGAACGAACAGAATCGATACGGTGTTCAGCGTCCTGAGGTGTTCATACAACGAACCCATACATTCGTTAAATCTGGGTAATATTGGGGGTTGTTTATTTCATACTTAAAACTTGAAACATTAAAAAGGCTTCAGATGCGGGTCGTAAACTTCACGAGTGTGGTATGCAACTCTACCCAAATATTCTTCAAATTCCCTCTGACCTCTCCAGTCTGTTAAGTTACTTTGACTGTTACGGGTCGGTCAAACTAGGTCAAGCCACTAACTATGGCTAATTAATATACCCATTTATACATGTATGACTAAACTATCATTATCTACATCTACCACTAACTTCTTTATGAATTCACATGTCAGCTACAAAGGCGAGGTTGCATATGTTCACTGAAAAAAAATATATCAAAATAGTCGTCACGCGGCATTTCTTTAAATACCCTTCAAAACTGACCAGGAAATGGTGAAAGAGACATATACGAAATGTCTTCTTAATGAAGTACTTCAATGACGACACCAGAAACCCAGACCTTAACAAGCACCAGCTTCCAACGAATTATTAAGTTAAAATAATGCTTCAGAGTACGATTTCAGAGTAACAGATACAACAGTTGTAAATTACTGTATTTTTGGGCAGCTGTGTCACTCTCAGTAACGAAAAATGCATAAACATCTTCAAAGGAAACGCAGTAGTAACAATAGAGGCTACCAATTACAAATATGGAGAAGCAGCAATGTAAAACAGGTAAATATATTACTCACACAGGGAGAAAGGCGCGGTCGTCCGCCTTGAGCGTACCACAGGTGCTCAGTTGACTGTAATGGTTCAGTCAAAATGGAATCCATGTCACTGTTTCTTGCCGCAGTGACTTGTTGTCAATAGTCAGAGCCCTACAGGGTGACTGACAACATACGTCAAGTTCAACCAGAGGCGGTGAACGTCAAAGGGGAAAAAGAATCCATTTATAAACAGTATCGAACCCTATCTCAACCTAGACGAAGCATACATCCCATAAATCAAGACACAGCCCCTCCATTATACCTACAAGGATCGTACCTTCCTCAAGGGGTCGTCGTGTTGTGTTCCAGTGGTTTTAAAACTTATTGTTTCACAACACAGAGTCGTCAGTGTCCACACTTAATTAATTTCAGATGGGAAAGAGTACATATAAAATTCCAATTTCCCTTAAGGGTATCAAATACCACAGTGGTAGGGCACCTGACACAGTGGGCCCTACCACCTGGCCCACCAAAACAAGACCATGGAAAAAGGCCTACTTTCCCCCTTTCCCATCACTCTACATTTCTTAAAAGCTTCTTTTCTTGGTAACCCAGCCACTGAAGGCTGGATATATATATATATATATATATATATATATATATATATATATATATATATATATATATATATATATATATATACTCACATATATATATATATATATCCACCTCTTCCTTTATGGCCAGAGAGACGTAGATGGTATCTTTACTACACACAAACCATAAAGAGTTAGTTCATTTCCTCTGTACATAGTAAAAATATGCAGCAGATGACATGCCATTTTCCAACTGTAACTATTTCTAGACTAACAGCGCCTTGAAAAATGGCCAGATTAAGATGGCAATGGCCATGACGACCCATTCTCGATAAGAATAATGAAATAATCGCTCTATAACGAAACTAACAATTGTAAATAACGATAGTATAATGAACCTCTACATACAAGTAAAATAAACAACAATAACATGAAGTTACCTAATGTAAAAACAAAAGGGAAACTACTTCAGTGTTGTGATTGAACGTGAACACCAGGGAAAACACAATTTACTTAATAAGAAATTATTATCTCGAAGCAAATGAACCACTGGACGCGCTTTATGCGTAAAAATACGCATACGCCTCTTGTGTACCGATGGCACCAACTCAATATGAAAATTACTACAAGTTTATATGATAATTGGTCGGTGTATAACCTTAAATAAGAACTGTGAACTAAACTCACAACGAGACTCGCCCGTCAGCCGCGGTATTAAACCCAAATGTGTTCTCTTTCATCCCAAGCCTCCTTAGCTCAGGGGCAGAGCACTGGTCTTGTAAACCAGGGGTCGTGAGTTCGATTCTCACAGGGGGCACATGTATTTAACAGTCTTATGTGTGACACTCATGCTATGCACCTACACGTCAGGGACTTTCACATCTCTTCGAATAGTGTGTTAAGATTCGCTTTAGCAAACGTACTTACGTACGTACAGACACGTACCTTTCAAAGCTGCAATACCCCAAATGGACCCACCATAAATCTTCTTCAATGTTATCTAAATGTTTTCAGAGCACATTACCAAAGGGTAATCATGTGGTTTCTACCTTGAATGGTTTCTTTCTCATCCTAGTTTGAAGATATCGTCCATCTTCATTCACTTTAATCATCCAAATCTATTTATTGCTATGATCATCTACTTCCACTTGCTTAAACCATACACCCACACTTGTTTGAATCATACACACCCACTGGAATAAGTCATACACCCCCACTTGCTTCAGTCATACACCCCCACTTGCTTAAGTCATACGCCCCTACTTGCCTCAGTCATACACCCCCACTTGCTTCAGTCATACACCCCCACTTGCTTCAGTCATACACCCCCACTTGCTTCAGTCATACACCCCCACTTGCTTCAGTCATACACCCCCACTTGCTTCAGTCATACACCCCCACTTGCTTCAGTCATACACCCCCACTTGCTTCAGTCAGTCATAACCACAATCTACATTGATGAGGATAGAATGCTTCTCTGGCGTAGCCTTACTCACATCACTGTACCTCACTGTAGATGTATGGTAGTGATGATGTCTGGCATGTCATTATCACTCACTGTACATGATGTATGGTGATGATGTCATCTATCATGTTCACTGTCACTCACTGTAGATGATGTATGGTGATGATGTCATCTGTCATGTTCACTGTCACTCACTGTAGATGATGTATGGTGATGATGTCATCTGTCATGTTCACTGTCACTCACTGTAGATGATGTATGGTGATGATGTCATCTGTCATGTTCACTGTCACTCACTGTAGATGATGTATGGTGAAGATATGAAGCCTCACTCAGGTCACTATACCAAACACTGTAGACCCACAAATAACGGTGAAACAGTGAGGCCTCTTGTCATCAATACGACTGTGTTATGGTGTCATGTCTATCACTGTCTATTGAAATGATAGGCTTCAGTCATGTCTATCATGTTCACGTACATACGCCAGGCACTTCATAACAACCACAAGGTCAAGGGCATTACATGTATACATATTTCAACTGCTTTGTAGATGTATATGTAGACTGCTTTGTGTACGTATATACGAAGACAAATGGAGGTTGAAAAATTAAATATAATTCCCTTGAGAACAACGAAATACCCTTCAACGACAGGGTATGACACTCGAGCACGACAGTACGACCCTCGAGCACGACGGTACGACCCTAACAAACAGGTCAAAGGTCAAGAACCGTAGGGTTCGAGGGTCGTTCTAATTTTCTCCCCTGAGTGTCTTCTTGTTTGTCTCATGAATGAGGAAGTTATAAACCGTGTGCTAATATGAGGTGCCTGAAGTGAGGGGGCGAGTCTAGGAGGTGAATGAGGGATGGGTGTCGTGAATGAGGTGAGGGGTGAGGGAGGGGTAAGGAGAAATGTGTATCAGCGAGACACGGGAATGTCTGTAGTACATGAGGGAGTGAGAGAGTAATGAGGGACTGACTAGCGAGGATTTGAGAGGATAATGAGTGATGAGTGAATGGCGGGCGATGAGAGAGAGAGAGAGAGAGAGAGAGAGAGAGAGAGAGAGAGAGAGAGAGAACGGTAGACGATGAGAGAGAAATGAGTAAGTGGAGTGAGGGAAGAGGTGTATGAGAACTCATGAGGGGGGCGGAGAGGTGAGTTAATGAGTCAAGTAACTGAAAGATGAGTTTGTGGACATAAGGACGTTGTAGAGGTGGTGGTGCCATTCCACCACATCTGTCCCTACCACACATGGGTACTGTGGTGATGGTTGAGGTGAAGGGTGGTGGAGGCGGTAGATGTGCCTGTGGTAGTCACAATGATGATGGTTTACTTGGCTGTGGTAGTCACAATGATGATGGTTTACGTGGCTGTGGTAGTCACAATGATGATGGTTTACGTGGCTGTGGTAGCGACAAGTCATAATGTGGATGGTGGTAGAAAAAAAAAAAAAAACATTGGTCTAACATGCAGTACATCCTCCACTTGCCCTTCACATCCACTCCACTTGACCTCCACAGCCACTCCACTTGCCCTCCACATCCACTCCACTTGACCTCCACATCCACTTGACCTCCGCATCCACTCCACTTGCCCTCCACACACACTCCACTTGACCTCCACATCCACTCCACTTGACCTCCACCGTTCTAAAGACACCGTCTCACCCCATACCCTTCAACCTCCTCTGTGCCAGTGTCTGGCCTCATCATTCCATCTGAAAATTACCAGAAATTGCATATAATAATTCAGTGTATTTCTTTTTCAACCTTACAGTACTCTTTGTCTCGAAATTTAACTTAATGAAGCGTTTCTCTTCATTATATAATCATGGAAAATATCTAATCATGGTTTACCAGGGAGATATGTACTCAATAAATATTAAGTGAATAGTTGTATAGTCTTTGGATACTTAAGTACATACTTTAATGACCCCCCAGACAAAACTGAGAACCCCAGGTTTGTATTCTGCATGAAACATGGTACTTCTACTGGGATGTTCACGCAAATCTATTTCTCTCAGTAAAATGTTAAAAACTCGAGGTAATAGTTCAGGGTATTTTTTCTTTTCTTCCTGCCCATAAAACATTTTGTCTCCAACTTGATATATATTGAAACGTTTCTGTGTTGGAAATAAGCCAGTAGCAGCCCGGAATAATGAATAGATCATTGATGTGCTGACTCATTATCCATACATCAATTTCCAATGTTTCGTCATCAATCTAGAGTTATAATAATGCTTTATCATCTACTTCTTTGTTTTTTTTATCATAATATATCGTCGTTCTAGTTTCTATCCAAGCATCATCATCATACAGATTCTCATAATACTTCGTCAGCACCCTTCAGCTTCCCATAATACTTCGTCAGAATCCTAGAGATTCTCATAATGCTTCGTCAGCCAACTTCACCATCTCACAATATCTTGCCAGCGTTCTTCAACTTTTCATATTGCTTGGTCATAATGCTCCTCATAATGCTTCTTCAGCATCTTTCAGCTTCTCATTATGCTTCGCCGGTACTCTACAGCTTTCCATAACACTTCGTCAGCACCCTTTAACTTCTCATAATGCTTCGTGAGCATCTTTCAGCTTGTCATAATGCTTTGTCAGCACCCTTCACCTTCTCATAATACTTCGTCAGCATCCTTCAGCTTCTCATAATGCCTCGTCAGCATGCCTCAGCTTCTCATAATGCTTCATGAGCATACAACAGCTTCTCATAATGCTTCGCCAGCATGCTTCCGATTCACTCATGTCTCCCTCAGTGAGAATATGCTGTAGTGTCGTTATCAGCATAATAATGCTCACCATTATAATAGATATCATACCCACTACTTATTAATCTTTCTTCAAATATATATATATATATATATATATATATATATATATATATATATATATATATATATATATATATATATATATATATATATATATATATATATATATAATGCTCAGATTATCTACGAGAGTGAAAGTATAAGACTTCACTTATCTCGTACAACGTCAGGTTGGCCGAGTGGTCTAAGGCGCCAGATTTAAGCTCTGGTACTCGTACGAGTGCGTGGGTTCGAACCCCACACCTGACACAAATAGATGGTCGATAGGTTTTAAAGTGCGTGTGACACCTGTTGGTGTGTGAGGAAGGGGGAGGGGGGGTTAAATAGAGGTCACATCAGGCATGATCCTTCACTTACGTCATCACTGGCAACCTCCTCCTCCTCCTCCTCCCTCCCCACCTTAACTCTACTATGGCGGGAAACATAACATGGCAACCCTGCCTTACGCGTTGCCATGGAAACCCCCCCTTAACTTGCGGGGGGAGAGGGGGGCGGGGTTGGGTTTAGTTAAGAGCAGAGACGGTTTATGGTCTATGTTATAATTCCTAGTTAGTTCTCACAACCCCTACCTTCCTCCTCCTCCTCGGTAGTGAGTTATTATTGACCCTCTCCCCCAGAGACTGGGGGAGGACGGGGTGGTTCCCCCTTTAAGGTCAAGGGTCTGTAACGATATTAACCAGGTCACGTGACTGGTGTGAGCTTCTCCGTGAGCGGAACAGCCAATAACTATGTCTTTAGCTCCGACTGCAGCGATATGACATGACCTTGGGTAAGATGACGTACGACCCTTGAACGCGACGGTACGACCTAAGGGGTAATGGCGACGTCCGACCCTCCAATATGACGTACGTCCATTATGGCACGGTTCCTGAGTATGATGACGTACGACTCTTAAGCTATACGCTACGTTCCTTTACGTATGATGACGTGCGACCCTTGTACATGACAAGGCGTTCCTTTAAGTATGATGACGTACGACCCTTGTACACGACGAGAGGTTCCTTTACGTTTGATGACGTACGACCCTTGTGCACGACGAGAGGTTCCTTTACGTATGATGACGTACGACCCTTGTGCACGAGAGGTTCCTTTACGTTTGATGACGTACGACCCTTGTACGTTACGATCCTAGGGTAGAAAGACATACGACCCTTAAGCACGACGGTACGACCCTTAGACACAATGACGTTCGACCTATGAGGTCAGGTTACAGGCCCAGGTCGTCGTTCCCAAGGGTCGTACAGTCGTGCTCATGGCTGGGAGCAGAGATGACGCACCAGCAAGAAATAATGACATCAGCCAGTGTGGACGGCATCCCCGGGGCTTAACGCACTGTCTTGCCCCCTCCGACGTGGGCTGGGGCATAAAGGTCGGCAGCTCCAGTGAATAAACACACAAGGAACTGACTCGAACCTTCGGCCTCTCTCTCTCTCTCTCTCTCTCTCTCTCTCTCTCTCTCTCTCTCTCTCTCTCCTCTCTCTCTGCCACAGATAACGACATTGATTTTGACCACGTCTGTTCTCCACTTTCTCCCCTCACACCTACGTCATTTTTCGGCAAGGCTGTATCATTGTTAGGGGAAGGAAACGGGTACATTCATGTCAAGGATCTTCTCGCCCCAAAAATGGGCCTTCATTTCCCTGCTCCTGAGTGCAGAGCAACCTAAAAAATGTTGGAGACCCATAAGAAGGGTTTGTGAGTGTGTGTGTGTGTGTGTGTGTGTGTGTGTGTGTGTGTGTGTGTGTGTGTGTGTGTCCATCGACTTATATATACATAAACTTTTTTCATCTTTGAAGTTTCCCACGTTAGCTAGGTAGCTCCCGGAACAGACGAAGGAACAGTACTCATCTGTACGCATTCACGCTCTAACTTTCATGTATAGTACATGGAAACCACAGCCCCCTATCCTCAGCCACGCCCTATAGACCTCTAATGGTTTCCCCTGACCGCTTCATGCGTCTAGCTTAAGCCCAATGATAGAACGTCGTCCACTCTACATCACAGCGTTCCAGTTAGTTCTATCCCCTTCGAGTCTCGCACCCTCCTGCATGTTAAGGCCTCGATGACTCAAAGTGCCTACCTCCATCCTTCCATCTCAACTACAGTCTCCCAATCCTCCTCATTCCCTCCACTTCATGCATGCATCATCTTACCGTCAATCTCTCCTCGCTCATCCTCTCCATATTTCCAAACCTTTTCTGCGCATCCTTCCCAACTCTCCCAGATATGTCATGCTATCACTACACCTTTCTCACAAGGTCATTCCTTATTCTGTCAACCATCCCCACACTACATACTGTACTGTTTTTGAGTATTAGATTTCCAACACACTTACCCTCTTCCGTATATTAGTCTTCAGGACCCACGACTAACACCTACAGAAAACACCGTCGGAACTATTATACCGTCAACATACCTACCTCTGCCCTCACAGTGTCCTCTCTTTAAACACACTCAACGACGCCAGGGAATTAGCCCTCCTCAGCCATCCTGTGGTTAACTTTAACTCACCTAATTCTATCTCCAGCCAAGTCCAATCCCAGACATCTAAAACACTTTACTTGCTCTAGGTTTCCTTCATTCAAACGCACACTCAAACAGAATCGTCTTTCACCCTTGCTAAATCTCATTACCTTACTGTTATTCGCATCATCTCAATTTTTTCCTATCACACCCAAACTTCCAAACTCAGACACCAGCTTCTGCAGTTTCTCACTCGAGTCTGTCACTAGACCCGTGTCATCTGCAAACAGCAACTGACTCCTCCCACCTCAACAAACTGCAGACCCGCCCCTCTCTCTCCTAAAACCCTCGCATTTACCTCACTCACCTCGTAGTATATGTATCATCTCTCGAATCATGGGTGCATACATACACAAACATACACACACACAGAGCTTAAACTGGGGTGTTGTGTCTATATATACAAACACACAGGAATAAGGGCATGGCACATGTATACAAGGTACAGAGAATCTCTTCCTGAAACACACAATTATTCACACAAACGACCAGTAAGCCAAGTACCCCACATATCGACTAGCCCCAGGGTGAAGATGAACAGCTAAGTTGGCTGTGATCCGAGTGACCCACAAAGGATTCGAACCCGGGAGGGCCCGTGTGTGAATTATGGCCAAAGATTCAGACTACCACACCACGAAAACCCGTACGATAAAATCTGCATCTTCGTTCCACTCTGGTTATAACTTCCTTATCTTATCTCGCGGTGGGTTTACCCTTCGTTCTCACCGACAACCACCACAACCGTTAAAGACTTATTGCCCCCTGTGAGAATCGAACTCACGACCCCTGGTTTACAAGACCAGTGCTCTGCCCCTGAGCTAAGGAGGCGAATATGTTTCTCCCGCCACTTCCGCTTGCATCTGGTGCCACTTTAAGCAAGACGTCAACCACGACGAAGACTGTATCGCAGTCAGCGGAGGGAAACGAGTACAGAGCACCTCTTAGCTAGCCTTCTCGCCCCAAAAGGAGCCCACCTTACCTTCCTCCCGCACTGAGCGCGGCCTTGAAGCTACAGAGATCTATAAAAAGAACCCTCGTTATATATATATATATATATATATATATATATATATATATATACACACACACACACCAAACAATAGGGTGTCAGGTGTGTCACATGTCTGCAGGTGTTCTCTCTCACACACCTGCCTCCTTAGCTCAGTGGTAGAGCACTGGTCTCGTAAACCAGGGGTCGTGAGTTCAAACCTCACAGGGGGCACAAGCGTTTAAACTAGAAGTAAACCTCAACAGAATCACCTCAGAGGAATGCTGGAGGTGTACACGTCTTAATATGTGAATATCAACTCACTGAATGCAGAGGGAAAGAGTTTCCATTTTGCTATATATATATATATATATATATATATATATATATATATATATATATATATGGTCTCAATGGTACGATCCTTGAGCAGGACGGTACGACCCTTGAACACGAGGGTGCGACCCTTGAGTACGACGGTGCGACCCTTGAGCACGACGGTAAGATCCTTGAGCACGACGGTGCGACCCTTGAGCACGACGGTAAGATCCTTGAGCACGACGGTGCGACCCTTGAGCACGACGGTAAGATCCTTGAGTACGACGCTGCGACCCTTGAGCACGACGGTAAGATCCTTGAGCACGACGGTGCGACCCTTGAGCACGACGGTAAGATCCTTGAGTACGACGCTGCGACCCTTGAGCACGACGGTAAGATCCTTGAGCACGACGGTGCGACCCTTGAACACAACAGTACGACTCTTGAACACGACAGTAATCCAGTATATACACGAGGGTCACACACTGAATTAACGGGGTCACGTGTCCCTCTTTCCTAAAACACACACCATCGTTGTGAGCGAATATAAATAAATATATATATATATATATATATATATATATATATATATATATATATATATATATATATATATATATATATATATATATACAAAGTTTTCTATACTTTATAATAACCCCTCCTCAGACTATAGGATATATGATAATTAGTTTTGTTTAAGTTAGGAAACTTCAGCTGGTAAAATGAGTGAACTGCTACCTCATCGAATCACCTGATTCACACACTAAGACGTGTACACCTCCAGCCTTCCTCTGAGATAGTAAACCTTAGTGATTCTGTTGAGGTTTACTTCTAGTTTAAACACTTGTGCCCCCTGTGAGGTTTGAACTCACGACCCCTGGTTTACGAGACCAGTGCTCTACCACTGAGCTAAGGAGGCAGGTGTGTGAGAGAGAACACCTGCAGACATGTGACACACCTGACCTACTGCAGTGCATGTAACTCGATGGCCAAAAACCTGTCAGTAATAACTAGTGACCCGATCTAAACTGCAGAAATATTCATAGTGGGTATGGATTTATAAACATACAGAAGTATTTTATATATATATATATATATATATATATATATATATATATATATATATATATATATATATATATATATATATCAAAAGTACAGAGTATTTTAGGTGCTTTTGTGGACACTGTAAGGTGCTAAAAGGACTGATCAATTATGAAGTATAGTATGAGTGACACAGCTGAACAGGTTGTGCTGAAATGGTTTGGATATGTGGAGAGCATGAGTGAGAAGAGACAAAGATGATGCAAGACGTCAGAAGTGAAAGGAACAAGGCAGAGAGGAGGGCAGAAGACGAGAGGGAAGGGTGGAATGAGAGATGCTTTAAGGTAACGAGGCCTAAACATGTATGAGGGAGCGAGACATACAGGGGATACACGACATTGCAGCGATGTGGTATACAGGGAGCGACGTACTGTCAAATGGCCTGAATCAAGAAATATCAAGTGGTCTATGGAAGCCACAGAAAGGTCTGTGAGGCTTGACAGTGGATGGGGGGAGAGAGGGTGCTCTGGTTTCGGTACATTACACATGGCAGCTCAATAGTGGATGTGACCAAATGAGGCCGTTCTTCGTCTGTTTCTGGCGCTACCTTACTAGCGCGGGCAACTGTGAACAACACTGAAATATATGTGTTTGTGAGTGTTGGTGATCAAATGCATACAAGTACATAAATATACCGAGCATGTGACCTTTGACCTGATCAGGTCAAAGGTCCAGGTCAGGGTCAAGTCAAAAGCTATGGCTCGACTGTTGTTCTCAAAATAAGAGAGAGAGAGAGAGAGAGAGAGAGAGAGAGAGAGAGAGAGAGAGAGAGAGAGTGTGTGTGTGTGTGTGTGTGTGTGTGTGTGTGTGTGTGTGTGTGTGTGTGTGTGATTGGCCTGAAAGCCAGAAGCCTAGCGTGTGGATGAGGCGGAAAGAAAGAAATAAAAGAAACTACCTGGGTCAAATGAGTGATACTAAACAGCCACTGAAGTCCTGGCTCACTGCCCAGCCGTCAATAGAGACACAAACACACACATCAAAAAAACAACCCATCCATGCAAATATAACACACACACACACACACACACACACACACACACACACACTATTCCGGTGGGTAAGGACGAGGGATGTGCTATAAGTCCTGCTCCTCCACCACATTGTACCACCATCCGCCACCACCAGAGGGGCTCCACGCCAGCTGTGAGTTCCCTGATGAGTTACTGCCACTCGCCGCTTGTGTTGCCTCCCTTACATCCGCCTCCTTAGCTCAGGGGCAGAGCACTGGTCTTGTAAACCAGGGGTCGTGAGTTCGATTCTCACAGGGGGCACATGTGTTTAGCAACTCACATGTGTGTAGATTTAGATGTTGAGGCTAGTGGTCTACCTCGCTATTCTTCTCTCATACCTACATCATAGGATGAAACACGAAACGAATGAAATGGACGAATGAAAGTGAATTTTCTTCACTCGCTCACTCACACTACTCAGAGAGAGGGAGAGAGGTTCCTACAATGTATGCGGGGGAATTTTCCCGCCCAAGCTGAGTCACGGAATATACGAGGGTCAAAAGGCTTGAGACACCACACTTGCTGGACCGCTTTACACACACACACACACACACACTGCACCGCGGAAACGGAACATTCCAGAGTGACTGGAGAAACAGGAGACGAAGATGGGGATCAGAGCTGACACAGGAGTTAAACTGGCAAGAATATGACCACGGCCACTGCGCGGAGCTGAACCCGTTCTCTGAGCAGGTGAACAGGGGTCAAGAGCTGTATTATACACGACATAAACTGGGGTCAACAGCTGTATCATATACGATATAAAACTGGAGTAAACAGCTGTATATCATATACGAGAGTGATGATGGTTCATGCTGTAGAATAAATTTAAGATCTCTCGGCGCCACGCCCCTAGGACAGGGAGAGGGCGATTAGTTAGGTCTTGACGTATCCAATGAGGGGAACCCCATAACCCTATCGTCTACTGATTGAGGCAAATCATCCTCTTCGACTTCCCATTGCCTGAATGGGGAAGTGTCATTCACTGCGACACTACATAGCTTGGTAATGACACTTACGAGATCGCCAGGGTGACTCACTCCACTCCCTTCCGTCGATTGGGGGGGACATAACCCCCCCCCCACCTCACCTCCCCGAGCCGCTCTCGACCACCTCCCCGGCCACAGTACCACAGCTGAGCTACAAGACACAGGGACCAACTCAGTGCTCAAGCAGCGAATTGTCGGCTGTCCACATCATCACATCCTGTCTACGTCAGTCAGCTGACGGTGGGATGTGGGTCGCACTCGGGGGCAAGGGGACAGCCAACTTCTGTCCTCCGTCTCTCTCACTGACCCACCAGGACTGAATGACAGACGACCAAAACCCCCCTTTTTCCGGTGAACGAGGAGCACATTCCAGTCCCGTACCTTATGCCTGATGTGGACGGGTGGCTGATTATCTCCTGACTGATACAGCTAAAAGCTAATCTATCATCTGTCAGCAAACAGATTGTCTCCTGAACCACTCTCCTTATGTGGGACTCTCCTTAACCACTTTCCTTACGTGGGACTCTGGTCATAATCCAGGGATGATGTCGACACCCAAGTCCTCTTTCAAAGGAAAGTAGGTGACGCACCATGTGATTCTTTCAGACTTCTTCACTTCTATATTACACTTTTACCTTAGAGAACACTGATGGATGGGTAGAGTCTTGAGTTCCTCAACTTCCAGAGAGAGATGTGAGTTAAGTCCTGCCCCTCCACCACATTGTACCACCACCCGCCACCACCAGAGGGGCTCCTGGATGAGAGTTAAGAAGCTGAATCTACAGGATGGAATAAAGGATTGGCTCTGGCGAGAGGCGAGTCCTCAACGACACAGGTTGAGGATATATTCTCGAGACTAGGTTGAGATCACCACCGGTGTGCTGCAGGGCTGGATCTTTGGCCCACTAATATTCTCAGTACGTGCAAACGACTTAGCCTTGTGAACTGGACACTTACCTGAACAAGTTAATGGAACGTAGGTCATGAGGGAAGTGAAGAATAACGGTGAACTGCATCAGATTTACGAGGGGTCCGAATCAAATCCCAAAAGGTGGTCTGAAAAATAAAGAAAAGAACCCAATAAAATGTGATCAGAGTCAAATACAAAAGTAATAAGGACGGGATAATGTGAAAGAAGATCACGACGCGATTATAATCTACACGAAAATAACCAACAATAACGAGACATCCACTGAGTGGTAACTTAACTCTTCCTCTGAACCTCACAAAGTTTGACACTTGGGTAATTACATACATACAACACCAACACCACGTCACGAGTGTGTATATACATATGTACCTCTCCGTAGGCACCAACAGGTGATGGGAAATGACACATCTACACCTATCACACACACACACACACACACACACACACACACACACAGCCACCTTGACCCTCTCTTGACTGTAGCGCCCAACACTCTGGTTCCCGCGTGACCAAAGACAAGTCTCTCGCCCTTGAAGAAGAGTGGAGTAACCGTTGTAGAGATAAAACTATCTCACTCAAAAAGATAAAAGGTAAAAAAAACTCATGAGAATACACAGAGACGAACAAGTGGAAGCAGACAGAGAGACAGAGCTAACATCCCATCTTCTGTCCCCTTCACAAGGACACTCCATACTGTACTGCAGAGGTCAACAATACAATGACATTCTAACAGACAGACAAGACTTAGTGATGTATAAACTGCCACTGGCTTGACCAACAGGTCATCAACCTCCAGCCAGGCAGACAGACAAGCAACGATCAATAAACGTAATCAATGACCAAAGACGTCAAACAACTGTTGACCTCATGAGCATGTACGATGGTACGACCCTTGAGAAGGCCAGTACGACCGTTGAGCACGACGGTACGACCCTTGAGCACGACGGTACGACCCATGAGCACGACGAAACGACCCTAGAGCACGGTGGTTAAACACCTGAACACGATGGTACGAACCTTGAACACGTCGGTACGACCCTTGAGCACGACGGTGCGACCCTTGAACAAGTCGGTACGACCCTTGAACACGACGGTACAATAATTTGGAGTATAATGTCAAAGGATTTCCAATAGGTCAAAAGGTCCCTTCTCCCCCCACTCCATGGGGCCCACCATACCCAAGGGGTCATAACCTCGAGGTCAAAGGTCATATACTTCGTCATTATACGTCATATACGTCCAGCATTATAACACGTGCATGCTCCACCCAACAGTTGTGGGTCGGACGCACTCACAAACACACTCACACACACTCACTACTACACCGGAGCCAAACAAATCGATGAGGCCGACTCCTCCTCATCACCTCTCGAGTGAGTGAGTGTCCCTCATAATCCAGCAAGGTAATCCTCATTTTATAAACTTCCATCACACCCAGTCACTCCATCACTAAAAATTCAACCCTTCCCTTTTCGTAGTATATTATCTTTACTTTTTTTTCCCACCGTATATATATATATATATATATATATATATATATATATATATATATATATATATATATATATATATATATATATATCGATGTTCTTTAAGGTACAATGTTTAAGACATCAATGTAAAACATTAGCCATCTAACACAACGTCAGGTTGGCCGAGTGGTCTAAGGCGCCAGATTTAAGCTCTGGTACTCGAAAGAGTGCGTGGGTTCGAACCCCACACCTGACACAAGGGAACCCCCTGGTTTTGGGACATGTGGCACGACGGCAGAGCAACAGGTGTTGCTGTGGCATTGCGTCATTACGGGCCTCGGAGGCCGGGGGGGCGGCTACACCTTACAACGGGAGGTGAAACGATGAGGCAAAACACCAGCCGACATTGCCGGGGTTGAATTATTTTACCGATAACCTCAATATAGGCCAAAAACGGTTGATGTAGTTGAGACTATCATTCAAATCGTTCAGTTTTGGGTCATTGGAGACGGTGCATGGCCTGCTGTGGTAGCTCCCCAACCCCCCCACACACCACAGGCCTAGACACTATCGACCGACGAACACCTGCCGGGTGGAGCTGGCTGGCTGGGGCGGGGCGGGGGGCGGAGCGAGCGAGCGAGCGAGCCAATCAGCCAACGGCCCGGACACTCACGTCACCACCCTTCCCTTCCGCCAAGCATTCAACAACATTACGCATGTTATGCGTATGCGTTACTTGAAGTACGCCTGAAGTTGCTTTCACCGTGAGAGGGAAGGCAATGTTGGCGTGCATGTATCACCGTCAACAGACGAATAGGGAGTACAGTGTAGTCGAGGAGGACCTTCTTAACCCAATGGAGTCCAACATTTCCCTGCTCCTGCATGGAGCGCAGCCTTATAGCTCCAAATTACCCTATAAAATGGTCCTTTCATAATAATAATAATAATAATAATAATAATAATAATAATAATAACAATAACAATCATTTTTGGTTACATAATACACCCAAACCCACACAGACTCTCGATCGTCGTTCCCCACATTAAAGAGGTAGCGCCAGAAACAGACGAAGAAAGGCCGCATTCGCTTACATCCATTCTCTGGCTGTTATGTGTAATGAACCGAAACCACAGCTCCCTATGCACATCCAGGCCCCACAGACCTTTCCATGGTTAACCCGAACACTTCAAATGCCCTGGTTCAGTCCATTGGCAGCACGTTGACCCCTGTATACCACATTCTTCCAATTCACTCTATAACGTGGACGTTCCACTCCTGCATGATCAGGCCCCGATCGCTCAAAATCTTTTTCACTCCATCCTTCCATCTTCAGCTGGGTCTGCTCCTTCTCCATGTTCCCTCCAATTATGACATATATATCTTTTTTGTTGAACGTTCCTCACTCATTCTCTCCATATGACTAAACCATTTCAGCACATTCTTTTCTGTTCTCTCAACCACACTCTTACCTTATATAATTTATTCAGTAAGTCAAACAGACTACCTCACTCCGCATACTATCCTTATACATTTAATCTCCAACATATCCATCCTCCCCTGCATATTCACATCTATAATCCATGCTTCGCATCCATACAACATTGTTCGGACCACTTTACCCTTAAACATACCGACTTTTGCTCTCCCAGATAACGCCCTCACTTTCCACACATTCTTCAGAGCTCCCAGAACATTCGCCCCCTCATCCACCCTGTAACATCCTTAACGGTTCCATGGTTCCATTTGCTGTCCTGTCCACTCCTAGGTACCTACAACACTTCATTTCCTTCAGATTTTCTCCATTCAGACTCATACGCCCAACTAATCTGTCCCTCCACTCTGCTAAACTTAATGACCTTGTCTTAATTCACATCTACTCTCAACTTACTCCTTTCACACACTCTTACAAATTCAGTGGTCATTCAGCGCCCTATATGTCTCAGCGTGGAGTAGTAATAACAAGACGAACATTGTACTTCACTCTAACAAGTTATCCTATATGGAAAAAGAATTCTTAAAAGGCTAATTAGAAATCACTCGTTACGTCCATACAGACTATACAGTCTGTCCACAGATTAGATGAGTCGCAGGTTCACTTGTTCCACAGTCCTGGACAAGTACAAGCCAAAGCGAGTTCTACACAGACACATACACAGCCAACCAACTCGTCTCTTAGGAGGGGATAACACGTCCTACTGCGCCATGCAAACATCCTACACAAAGTCGCCTGTCTTGGGTGTCATACAAGGCTTCCAGCTGAGCCCCTTGCAGTTTCCACCCTGTCTACTCGCAACGGACAACCTCAGGTTAACCCCAAATCACCTGAAGATTTGAACATGCCACCTCTCCCTAAACCTCTCCCCACGAGAGACTGCCAACCTCCTCGTAAAGTCTGCTTTACAGGATATCAACCTCTCCAGATCTTGAACGGCTGAGCCCAAATATCGTTCGAAAATATACATTAGTTATTCAAATATATATATCCCCTTCTCTGAGACGACATCTTCCCATACATGGATCTTCTTAGCTTTCTACCCCTGTGTTGCTACACCTTTCGGCACCTACGCAAGTTTCTATTTTTTTCACGTTGGAGGTTCCACTCAAGGACAAAAGTCCACATCAAGGCCGGGTCTTTATTGAAATAAGGAGAGGTTAGAGAAAGAGATAAAGGAAAGTATTTACGAGTTTGGAGGAAGTAAAAAGCCTGGTTTTTAAAACGTACCATGTCATAGGTATGAGGAAAGACATGTGAGGGTAGAGAGTTCCAAAGCTTCCAGGTTTAGGGAAGGATACAGTTATCAAAACGGCCCCCGCTTGAGTTGCCAACGGCCCACACAGTAATCGCGTCGTTTGTTTCCCCTGGTAGTTTGCTGGTTATACAATCAATGTGAATACATGTGACTTACCGTTCCCGCCCCAGTCTTAACCAATTTGTACAATCCAAAAGAGAAAAATGAGCAGTCTTCTTTCTTCCTTATCCCCAATGATATTAATATCATGTAACCCCATGACTCTTCTTTCAAAAAGAAAGAAAAAGAAAAAATGGAGATTCTGTAGCTCCAAGTCTGCGTTCCATTCAGTAGCAGGGACAGGAATGACTCCTTTGATAAGAATACTTTTCTGAAGAGATTGTGCTCTCTTTCGTTAAGTGACAATGACACAATCTCTTCACAGGTGACTTTTCACTCGCAGGGAAACTTTAAGCAGGCAGAGTCCGGTAACATCATCAAGGTATATATATATATATATATATATATATATATATATATATATATACATATATGCAGGAGTAATTCTGGCAACTATACTGATAACCACAATCTATCGTATGATAAACGTACAAGATAAACATATAATACATAAGTTGTTAACCAGTTCACATCCGCCTCCTTAGCTCAGTGGTAGAGCACTGGTCTCGTAAACCAGGGGTCGTGAGTTCAAACCTCACAGGGGGCACAAGTATTTAAACTAGAAATAAACCTCAACAAAATCACTGAGGTTTACTTAAACCTGGCCCGATCGAATTCCATGTAGGGGCTGCTGTACTTGGGCACAGTAAATAAAAGGTTCGAATACAGTGGATAGGAATGGGTGTGTTATCTCAAAGAATGAACTATCCACATTTTGAAAAGTTATCTGATGTGACCACGTGTGTGTGTGTGAGTGTGTGCGAAAGATCAATCTTCAGAAAGGCTGGGGAAAATTCTCTGAGCGTGCGAAAGCTAGGTCAGCGCGGGAGGTGGGTGGGGTGTTTCCAGACGTGTCTTTGGTCGCACACGTTATGAAGTTCAACAGTACGTCGCACAACGGTTGCTCCTGTTGTGTAGTTAGTCTCGGTACCGTTACGTCACCGTTGTCACCACCAGTAGTCTGTTATGTCACTGTGGTCACCACCAGTAGGCTTCGTCACAGTGGTGTATGCGTTGGCCGTGACAGCACACCGCTGGCACTATGAGGGGTGATAAGCTATGACGTTTGACCTCATTTTGACCTCTAATCCCCTGGGGAAAAACGGTGACCGTTTTTAGCGGCTGTCAGCTTGCCTCACACTGATCTCTGAATGACCTCAGTACTCAGGTCACCTTCGACCTTCATGACGGAAACTCCGCCTCTTTCTCTCGTACCTCCGCCAATGCACAATGCCTCCCCTCGTCGCCAGCCAATCAGCGGTCATGTACCCGCCTCGCATAGTCTATCCAGCCAATTCAAAGCCATTTGGTAAATCCCCAAAAAGCCATCATCGTCTCCCAAGCCCTGATTGCCCCCGTGACCTGATTTTGTTCGTCCTCACATACTCAGGCATCGCGATGGGACCCAATATCGTGCATGTGTGTGTGTGTGTGTGTGTGTGTGTGTGTGTGTGTGTGTGGAACTATATTTCTAACTATACATAGTAGCTACGCTCTTCTGCAGGATGCCTGTCCCACCTGGTGCATCTTCACCAGCACCTCAGTACTCCAGCCAAGCTAACCTCCCAACATTTTCACCTCACCTTTCTTGACCCCACCTCCTCACCACAATCCTGCAGCACCTCCAGTAGCATCATGCCCTAGGCCTTCATCACCTCTGGACATTACCCAATAAAACCCTGTGTTGTTCTCGTGACCTGGGCTTGCTCACTGCCCTCTTAGCCTATCACCAAACATCACTGTTGTTAGCGACGTGCTTCAGTCTCACAACCTCTGTCAGTCTGTCTGTCTATACATATCTCCTTATCTGTCAACGCTTGCAATCGTCCGCTAGGGCCGCGGGTACCGATGAGTGAGGTCTACGTCACACTGAAACAAGCAATGCTCTACAATACCTGCATTCAACATTGGTCGCCCCGTGTTGCCTTAATCATTTGTGACCAGCTGTAGGTACGACCGACGATTATGAACACAAGCCTCCTTAGCTCAGGGGCAGAGCACTGGTCTTGTAAACCAGGGGTCGTGAGTTCGATTCTCACAGGGGGCAAATAACGTTTAACCCCCTTGATCACGACCCCCTTGAACACCAGGTAGGGGTGGAGGGTCCGACCCATGAACACAACGGTACGACCCTGGAGGCACAACACGAAGACCTTCGAACACGACGGTACGATCTTTAAGCACGATGGTACCACCCTTGAGCACGACAGTACGACCTTTGAGCACGGTACTATTTTTAAGCACGACTCAACGACCCCAGAACACGACGGTACGACCCTTAGATACGAGGGCTTGGCCTCTAACCCTTTCGCATCAGTCCAGAGGTCATACCGTTAAAAAAGAAAAAAAAAAAACAGCATTACAGTCTTCCTCAAAGGTCGTACTCTCGAGATCAAAAGGTCAAATAAGAAATCCAATTCAGAATCCCTTAGAACACAAGCCTCCTTAGCTCAGGGGCAGAGCACTGGTCTTGTAAACCAGGGGTCGTGAGTTCGATTCTCACAGGGGGCAATAAGTCTTTCCAAAGATAACCTTTATCATGTGAATATGTAAAAATAATTAAGTCACGACAGTTCTTGGTCAAGATACAAATCGATGGTCGTGCTTTTAAGCAGTTGAAGGTGTTCTGCTGAAAATAACTGTGTCCTTAAAAACATTAGTGATACACCACCTACAAGCAGGAGTCTGGAACATATCTTTTCCAGTATTAAGGGGAAAATAAACAATACTTTTGGACCTAGTGTGTTCGAACGAATACATCAACTGCGCAAAGACTTAGAAGCAGTCTGCGTGGATCTAGCCTTTACCGCACCAGTCAACGTTCATTAATAATAATAATAATAATAATAATAATAATAATAATAATAAAACTCTTATCATTATTATTATCATTATCATCATCATTATCACAAGTCACGCCATTAAACATATATATACGTCATGACAGATGACCCTATATCTACTTCATCACCTACAAAGATAACAGTGCTGAATTACATCCACATTTATCACTTGACGTTATCTCCCTGAGAAGAATGACCCCTAACCCACTCCCACAAGATAAGGGCAGAACTGCTTGGGGACCAGGTAAACACCCCCTCTGTGGGAGGGTAAGTGTGAGAGACATTGAGGGTGGGTGGGAGGCGGTAGCGGGTGGGTAAGGGGTTCACACTTGGTGTGAGCGAAGCAGCGAAGCTTCACGAGCGACTCACGAGTGAGGGCATTATGGACGTGTGATCCCGGAGGGTATAATAGCATCAGCGAAGCCTCGAGTCTTCTACTTCATGACGGGCGTGCGACCCTAGGGTACGACGGGCCTGGCACTGGACCTTTAACACCTTTAAGGGTCAAGGTCAAAACGGAAGGCTCATCACATTCCGAAAGGGGTAAGAGCGTCGCGTTCCACAGGGAGTGACAGACAAGTCGGGGGTTGTGGGGAGGGGGGAGATGACCAGGTCATGCAAGGAGGAGAGTCATGGTTGGGGGCTGGGGGGAGGAGAGACCTCTCTCTCTCTCTCTCTCTCTCTCTCTCTCTCTCTCTCTCTCTCTCTCTCTCTCTCTCTCTCTCTCTCTCTCTCAGACCACCGAGGCACACGGAGAGTAAAGCAAAGATTTTGCAATGGACAACATACAAGCACCAAAAAGACAAGTCTCGTTCTTACCAATGATAAGAAAAAAACATAAAAAAAGCTAAAGAAAAAAGTCTTGTCAATCAGACGATCGTTTAAAAAAAACAATTCTGGTACAATTGACGAAGAAAAATCATCACATTAAAAACTCACAGGCGTTTTTTTTTTTTTCGTCGCCCTGTACAATCATTATACAGACTCCAGTGAAGACGACCCATATATCATACCTTAACTCAGTTACTGTACAAGACGGGGTATTAACGCTGAACCACTGGACAGATGTTCTTCAACCCACAGGACACTAACAAGATGATAGAGTCAATATCCTAAGGGCCATTACCCAAAACTACCCATCATGTATGGTAACCACCTGAAGACCACGACCAGAGACATTGCTACCGCTCGAGGTAAACCCCCGAGTAAACCCCCTTCCCCGAATAAACCCCCTTCCCCCGAGTAAACCCCCTTCCCCCGAGTAAACCCCCTTCTCCGAGTAAACCCCCTTCCCCCGAGTAAACCCCCTTCCCCCGAGTAAACTCCCTTCCCCCGAGTAAACTGACACTTACGAGGGCCCCGGAACCTATCTACCAACATCACGCTTCGTGTCCCTGACTTCATCACCTGCCTCCTTAGCTCAGGGGCAGAGCACTGGTCTTGTAAACCAGGGGTCGTGAGTTCGATTCTCACAGGGGGCAATGAGTCTTTAGCGACCACGCGAGTGCTTTAACTCGGTCGCGAGATGGCTGGGGTTGGCCCAGGGACACATAAACCATGTCAACCACCCGACCATCCGGGGGTGTTGGTAGAGGACCTGGCGGAGAGCGAACTCCCAGGTGTCGCTGGAGGTATTGAGCGACATCGTACTCCTCCCCACACACACACACACACACACCAGGAAGTCCATCCTGAAAGAACATTTGACGCAATACCACAGGAAGAAGGAGTAGTCCTTTTTCGTGATGGGCTGCTCAGGGAGGCCACTGGTTGAACAGCGAGTGGAATCACGACGCATCCCTCACCTGCCGTCCTCAGGTAACACGTATGAGAGAGTTTGTCCTCACACATACCACCATGTCACGTCTGAACTATATTCCCTCCCACGAAACATCAAGCCTCCTGGTGATCAATATCGAAGATCTATTTACATGTTGGTTGTGTACCACTACTGGTAACAAAATGTAAAAGCTTTACTGAAATAGCACAGCTCGGTAATAGCTACATGGCAATAGAACTAAGGCATTGCGGCAACACAACACAGCAGGTAAGAGAGACAGACATTTCAGTCAGTCAGTCTGTGTTTAGGGCATTGCGCTGGAACTAAATAGCTAGCGAAGAAGCGGTCAAACGTGGTTATTTAGCAGTTTGATCTAACCCATACACCATTATCGCGTAGTGTGCAGGTCGTCTGGGGACAGAGAGCTCCATGGATGAGGTAGAAAATAAGGAAGAGAAGTGGTCGTCGTGTATTTAGTTCACGAAGGATAATTAACCTGTTATCAAATGTGTTACGTGAAGGTATTAACCTTTATATTACCCCGAGCTAAACATGGCGGCGGATGCTAAACCCACGACCATTTTCACTCTTGGCTGCGTGACGTACTGACATGGGGGAGACACAGGCAGCCACACACACACACTAACACTCCCAATGAGGGCCTTCGCTCCAGCCGGAGACGCAATGTTCTACACGGAGGCAATTAGACAGCGTCACATCAACAATGAACACAGGTTATTGTAACAGTGACAACATTACATTTTCTTCCGAACATGTCTTCCATACCTGCTCGGGTATTCCTCGTCCACTATCTAGTACACTTCCCTTTGCAGAATAGTTCGTCTTGCGTATCTTAAAGCCACACTGGAATCGAGATGGCGTATCAGTTTTCCTGTTATCCTCCCTCCTTCAGCTGTTTTCGTGAGCTGTCTGCGTGTGTTCCAGCCCCTAAAGGCCTGAATCCGTGGCACGTGACTGTCTGCTGCTTCCCACAGTTTCTGTGGTGAGACCAGACACACACGAGGATGGGCCGTTGTAACCTCCTCTTTTCCACACACAGCGAAACTGTGGAATTCTTTCTTCTTTCCTTCTATCTAAACCTTTAAACGTTTAAGAAAGGTTTAAAAGTGCTAACGTTTAAATTACATCCGATTCTATCTTATCTTTTAACTGATAAATATATTTTACTTTTCCCATCAATACAGCAAGCGTCTTCGACTGCAGTGGAACACTTCTGCTTGCATCTGACAGCCAAAATATGTAACCACGACAAGGCAAGTCTCAGGGAAATCCAGAGTGCATGGAACAATGATGCACAGTCACTTGCTTTGAGAGCAGCACCTGGGGTGCCGGGAGGTGGTGGCTGTATTCCCCAGGCCAATCTCTGGGGTGCTAGAGACCGAATTAGCAGCTACATCGTCCCCCTGAGTCTGGGGTTGACACATGAGAGCACGACACACACACACGAATGTATGACTGGTCACTAACCAGAGTCTGGCATCATCAACAATGTGTCCATAACATTGTTGTCCATAAGCCGATCACTTCCTGGCCTACTTAGGCACGAGGGTAATCAATGCTCAACCTCAATTCTCCAGTTCTAAGCAGATTCCTAATTACACTCAATGTAAACTAATATATGCGTTCTGTACCTAATACAGGTAAAGTGCAGAAATATGCATGTATTCTGTACCTAATACAGGTATGGTACACCAATATGCATGTGTTCTGTACCTACTAGTCATGGTACACCAATATGCATGTGTTCTGTACCTAATACACGTCTGAATGATAATATACAGGTGTCTCTGCACCTATGAATATAATACCTGTTAAATAATATATTTGGTCACTACACCTATGCTTCGTGTTAAACTATATCAAAAGTATACATCTGTTTCAAGGCTGCTACACTTACCTCAGGCACCAAACAGAGAAGACCAAGTCTAAAACACAGTGTAAGATCTCAATACCACAGGTGTACTACTTCTAACATCTGCCTCCTTAGCTCAGGGGCAGAGCACTGGTCTTGTAAACCAGGGGTCGTGAGTTCGATTCTCACAGGGGGCAATAAGTCTTTAGCGACCACGCGACTGGTTTACCGGGTCACCGTGGCAGTAAACCCCGTGTGTTGATGAAAGGATAAACTGGAACCAGCTACTCAATCTCCGGTATTGCTGGAGGCAAAGTATGGCAACACTTCCCCTCGCCAGGTATGAAGGACGAGTTGATATAAAGCCACATAAAAAAAAATAATAATGAACAGCTTTATCGTGTAGGTTGGGTCGAGCATGACACTGCCAGATACAGGATTGTAGCACCTCACACCTCACCACCTTTTTTATCCTCAGGCATCGAGAGAGAGAGAGAGAGAGAGAGAGAGAGAGAGAGAGAGAGAGAGAGAGAGAGAGAGAGAGAGAGAGAGAGAGAGAGAGAGAGAGAGGTCGACCCCACCTCTATAATCATTACTTATCACCCACCCTTCATCTACAGGCGACAAGTGGACAGTCAAGTGGGAGAGGTCGCCCTCCACTATCCCCAAAGTAACTTTTTTAAAGTTCCTTTCGTTAAAGGCGACTGGCGAACCTACAAACACACACACACACACACACACGAGAGGCCCTTGTGACGAAATGTGCACCACAGACGCCACACAATCTCTACCACACTGTTACGTCCTCCAGTTGCCGATCAACAGTAATACCACAGAGGAACTCTGCCACAGCCTCACACGGTGATCCATCACAGCCTTACACTGTCGTACTCTGGACTCTCTCTCTCTCTCTCTCTCTCCCTCTCTCTCTCTCTCTCTCTCTCTCTCTCTCTCTCTCTCTCTCAATCTGACCTAGAATTACTACAATGACCTTAATTACGAAGGTGATTTGCTGTAATCTTATACTCCCCTTCAAGTCTTCCCTTAATCGTCCTTCTTATAATCTACCTACAACACTATGACTTACATATTCATCACACAACCTAACGTTATGAGTAAATTCTATATTAGCTGGAACATGTTATAGGGACAGGTAAGAGCGAGCACAACCATACCACCTACCAAAACGTGTTCAGGAAATGCCACAACCATGAGTTTCACTCGCCCAGTATGGAGTACTCCTCGACTACGTCGAATGGTGGCTTGCCTCACACATCTCAGCCACATTGTGAGATCAAAAACTTTTCTTTCGACCTCTCAATATTTCCGCTATCATCCATATTCACTCATACCTCTCCGTGCGCAGGAACACCCACTCCCCTTCTTCCTCCGTTATAAAGGTCATTAGGTCGGCACTGTTCCTGTGAGGTGTATGTGGGGGTCCCTACCATACCCTCGAGACCTGAACTCGCGACACGCAAGTGTCTGCTTCTTCCCATAGTTTGTGTGTGGCGACCAACCATACGAGGGGAGGCAGTTAGGATACCTCCCTCAACCAACCCTTTCCTCACACACAGAACCTGTGTGAATCTTCGTCTCTTTTTCCCTTTTTTTTCTGTATCGTAAAATTTTTACGAGTAACGTACACAATTATCTAAGGTGTTTCCAACATTTCTCGCTCTCTCTTCACATTTCATCTTCTAATAAACTTTACCATATTTCATTAACCGAGCGAGCGTCTTGGATCTTACATTTGCTTGTGCGAAAAACCATAAACACAAGCATCTCACGGTTGCCTACAGAGCATGAGACAGTACAAAACAGTTGCCTCCTTGCGATAACAGGCCAGCACGGCGACTAACCCCCAAAGTCTGCTGCATCTCTTGGGTGCTGGCACACGTACCCGAAGACTGGCTCTGAGGTACTACAGGGAGGGAGGTGGGTGGCTGGACCTAACTCCTTTATGTAATCGGTATGGTACACCAGTGGGCATGCGCGTCTATGCCTAACAGATAAGATACATCAATGTGTGTGTGTGTGTGTGTGTGTGTGTGTGTGTGTGCGTGTGTGTGCCGAATACAGGTACACCAACACGGATGTTTACATGCACCTCAAACACGTGCGGTACATCATCTGTACCTAATACGGGTATGGTACACTGATATATACATATATGGGTCTCCATACTTCATGTACTTCACGAAAATCTACTCCATCACATCAGTAAGGAAATATCATGCTTCGTGTGCAGCTATCTTCAAGAAACCGTTCTCCTCGGCCTTCTATACCGTACACCAGCCGAAGGATGCGACACGCGAAAGATGAAATGAAACCAAAAACCAAAGATGACATATTCAATCACAACAGGTGTTATTTTTTTTTCCCCCAATCTTAACATCTGCCTCCTTAGCTCAGGGGCAGAGCACTGGTCTTGTAAACCAGGGGTCGTGAGTTCGATTCTCACAGGGGGCAATAAGTCTTTAGCAAAGTGAGAGAGAGAGAGAGAGAGAGAGAGAGAGAGAGAGAGAGAGAGAGAGAGAGAGAGAGAGAGAGAGAGAGAGAGAGAGAGAGAGGAGAGAGAGAGAGAGACCCGGAGACACAATAGAGTGGCCTTTGACGTGACCCACTCCCCCTCCAACCTTTACCCCCTCAGGGGTCATGTCACCATGTATAAGGGTCAAAGGTCGAGCTCAAGAAATGTACAAGTTACCTCAGTTGACCAACTCGGTGCAGCACACACACACACACACACTCACGCCTACACAGACGGTCCTCCAGCAGCCCATAGTTTACATAAGGTAATCACCCACTTTACTTCACCAGTGATTTAACAGTTTACACTGGTGTGACAGTTTACCTCATGTATGGTGTGCTGGTTTACCCCAAGATTGGTGTTCAGTTCAGCTAATCAATGACCTCACAGTTCATCTCATCACTAATCTCACGGTGCATCTAATCACTAATCTAACGGTGCATCTAATCAGTGGTCAGGCAGTTAACCCAATCATTGGCCTGACATCTCACCCAATCACTGGTCTTGTAGTTGACCTCCTGGACACCAACAGATCAGTGACCAGGCCTCAGTTAGCAGGATGGAGGGAGGCCAGGATGAAGGAGGATGGTGCGCAGGCTAGATGTAACGAGGAGGGAAAGACGGATGGAAGAGTAGAAGGGGAGCTAAAAGGGCAAAACAAATAGATGGAGTAAGATCCGTGAGCACGACGGTACGATCCTTGAACACGACGGTACGATCCTTGAGCACGACGGTACGACCCTTGAGCACGACGGTGCGACCCTTGAGCACGACGGTACGACCCTTGAGCACGACGGTACGAGCCTTGAGCACGACGGTACGACCCGTGAGCACGACGGTGAGGAGTCATGACCAAGGGACGTACCATCGTATTCAAGCTTCTTGGCGTCGGAACGTCGTATTTGTCGGTCGCAGCGTCGTGCTCTAAGTTTCACAACGTCGTATTCAAGGGTCGCACCGTCGTACTCATGTCTCGTAGCGTCGTACTCAAGTCTCGTAGCGTCGTACTCATGTCTCGCATCGTCGTACTCATGTCTCCTAGCGTCGTACTCATGTCTCGCAGCGTCGTAATCATGTCTCGCAGCGTCGTAATCATGTCTCGCAGCGTCGTACTTACCCAAGGGTCTTTGCCTCGTGACCCAAAGGTCTACTGACGCAGCAAATGTCGCCTTCTCTCCTCACTAGTCGGTCCGTCAGTGCGATATCTCTGGCTCTACGGCGACGTCCCTCCAACATCTGCCTCCTTAGCTCAGGGGCAGAGCACTGGTCTTGTAAACCAGGGGTCGTGAGTTCGATTCTCACAGGGGGCAATAAGTCTTTAGCAGGTTCCCGAAGGAGAGACAGCGAGACAGTCCTCCAGTAGACTACAGTTTACCTATGGTAGTCTGCCAGTTTACATACCTCCTCAGTGGGTTACTTAATATCAGCGGTGGGGGAAATTTTTCCTCACCAAAATGGTGAAGCTAGTTTACCTCATCAATGGTGTCCCGGTTTACCTCATGAATACTGAGGTAGTTTACCTCATAAATGGTGTGCCAGTATACCTCATCATTGATATGCTAGTTTACCTCATGAAAGCCTCGCTAATTTCACCACTGATGATCCAGTCTACCTCATCAATGGCATTCCAGTTTACTGCATCAATGGTACTCCAGTTTACCTCATGCCCGGTGTATACATTCACCTTTTCAATACACGCAAAGTTACTGGTATTCGAAACCCGTCGCTCATCAGTGCCAGCATCATCGCCAGCAAGACAGAAGGATAGTAGAAACTTGTGGGATGGACAGACGTGACAAAGAGATAGATGGATAGAAAAGAGAGAGGGATAAAGAGGCTGGATAGACAGAAAGATGGATCCAGATCCTTAAATACGACGGTACGACCCTTAAGCACGATGGCATGATAAGTGAGGTACGACGGTACGATGCCAAAGTACGACGGTACGATGCTTGAGCACGAAAGTTACGATACCGTAGCACGAACGTACGATCGTAGAGTACGACGGCACGACGGTTGAGCACGCAACGTACGATAATGAAGCAAGACAGTACGACCCTAGAGCACGAATGAACAATAGCTGAGCACAAGGGCACGGTCCTTGAGCACGATGGTTCGAAACCCTCAACGCGATGCGTCGGTGCGACCTGGTGAACTCTTCTACCCCCCGCAGCCAGCCTGGGTAGACCCAGCCTAAGGTCCACTGCTCGACCAAGCT
Source organism: Panulirus ornatus (assembly GCF_036320965.1). Lineage (NCBI taxonomy): Eukaryota > Metazoa > Arthropoda > Malacostraca > Decapoda > Palinuridae > Panulirus > Panulirus ornatus. The sequence continues at coordinate 62,123,909 of NC_092233.1, forward strand.
ATTGGAAGCCGCAGCCCGCAGGCCCACGTAACCCCGACAGCCTGGCTGGTCTGGTATACTTTGTAGGTACTTGTCCAATGCACTCTTGACCTTCTCCACTGTGCATCCTATGACCACAGGCGAGGTCGTGAACGAGTCTTGGGCCCCGGATGTTTAAGGCATTCTCTCTTTCTGTGTATACCGAACCTCTGTATTTCCGGAGGTCAGTATTTCACAGGGCCTTGCATGTCTGTCGCGCCAGCAGGAAGTGGTTTACGAGTGTATGATTCAGAGACCATGTCTTCCAGGATTTCCCAGGTACTGATGACGGAAGATCTTTCTCGTCTGCCTTCCAGGGAGTACAGCCTCAGTGATAACAGCCGACCCCACTAATCTAGTTCATGTATCACGTTAATATGAGCTGTGGAAGATCTCTGAACGCATTCTATATTACGCCGTTTCGCCAACCTTGTAAGAGTGATGCCTGAATCCATCAGTTTTCTATATTTGTGAAAGAATTAGCGTCTAAAAAAAAGAAGTATCATCGTTGCGTTTTCTTCCTCTTGTCTCGAGTGTTCGCAGGATCCATCCTACCATAATTTTGAATATGAAAAGTCTAGGGCCTTTCCTTCTGGATCCATCCTACCATACCTTTATGTATGAAGGTCTAAATGCTTTCCTTCTGACCCTTATGAGTCGGGGCAAATGCCAGGAAACACACTCAAGGATCGTAGCCTCGGTCACAGTGTCGTCCTCGAGCGGGCTACAGTACCGAACCATTCTCTACTCATCACCTCCCCAGCTGGTCCATAACCAACCACATCCCTCGCTCTCCAGGCATTTCCACCATCTGCCTCCTTAGCTCAGGGGCAGAGCACTGGTCTTGTAAACCAGGGGTCGTGAGTTCGATTCTCACAGGGGGCATAAATGGCAATCGCTCTTTTCAAAACGCCAATAATATGCTCACAACACACCTCCCGACTCGCCTCAGGGTTGAGAGCACAGCACACAACCCCAGCAGAAGGAACAGCAACGTATACACAAGAGTACAACTGGTTCACATGCTTTAGTAAATTCATACTACATACCAACACACACAGGAGCTTCCCTTTTCCACGTGCACACGCAATACATATGGAATATGTAAATAAGTTTCTAGAAACCTACATGTAACTAACGTCTCATACACTCCAATAACTATACACTATACATCTATGTATACTTTCCGTCTAATCTCCATCCTTTCCACAGACACACACACACACAATTACGTTGCCTGCCGCACATCACAGCTACTGGGAATGAAATAAAAAGGTTTGGAAATAGCGTCTGGAAAATATCAACACTATCACGTAACATGGGCCCAGTGTGGAGTTCCGGGCTAAACCTGGGCTAAAGACGAATTAACATACAACACCACAACTATAACCTTACTGTTGTGATAAGAGGATTTCCATCTGCCTTTAATAAGCATATGAATTCCTGGATTACTCTTGGCCTTGACAGCCAGCCTTCTACTCCCAACGAAGGACAAAGAAAGCAACGGGGTATAACCCGGCAGTCAAAAGAATGATTCCATTCCCCCAAGAACTGGTACTTATGCGTCCGCCACACACAACAAAAGACCCCAGTAGAAGAGATGGGGGGGAGGGGGGGCAAGAGTGTAGAACTCCCTCCCCGCACAGTACAAGAGATGGGGACCCGCGAGTGTACGATTCCCTCGCCGTACAGTACAAACAGGTAATTAACAGCACTGTAACATCCAAATTGCAACACTTACAACACAACACCCACAGACTTGCAACACTTACAACACGACACCCACAGATTTGCAACACTTACAACACAACACACACAGACTAACTGCAACACTTACAACACAACACCGAGTCTGAAACACTGATGTGGCAACAACAGACCCGACCTGCAACACTCACAACACAAGGCCCGAGACGCATGTTGCAACACAACACCAGACCTACAACAGTGTTACAACACAACATCCGGTCGGTAACACATAGAACATTACAATCCTGTGATGTATAGTGACCCAATCATTACAGCATTGTAACGTATAGTGAACCAATCATTACAATCCTGTAATGTACCAGTGAATCACTCATTACTCCTGTTATGTAACGTGACCCTAATCATTACGATTCTGTCATGTACAGTGACTCAATCATTACGATAATGTAAAGTCACCCCATAATTACATTCCTGTAATGTACAAAACCCATCACAATCCTGTAATGTAAAATGGCCCAATCATTACAATCCTTTGATGTACAGCGACCCAATCATTAGTCATGTAATGTACAATGACCCAATCATTACAGTCAGGTAATGTACAGTGACCCATTTATTACAATCCTGTAATATAATGACTCAATCATTACAGTCCTGTAATATAATGATCCAATCATTACGACCCTGTAACGTACGTTAACCCAATCATCACAATTCTGTAATGTAGTAACCCAATCAATACAATCCCGTAATGGCTGAAGTGATTCGTGAATTCAGGGACAAGACACCTTCAGCCTCCTGTAACAGTTTGATGGAACGTTTGAGATTACCCATAATCACCTTCGCTTTACCGAAATAGCGTTCTTCTTTATATACTCACAAACACACATTGCCTCACATGATGCTCATAGTGTGCTCAGAACTGATACGTTCACTGATCAATAAAATTATATCACTTTCTATGCAGTAAGCCCCCTGTGAGAATCGAACTCACGACCCCTGGTTTACAAGACCAGTGCTCTGCCCCTGAGCTAAGGAGGCATAAATAGATCTTTGGTCTGCAGGACATAAATTACAGTTATCCCTGTAATGTCGAATTTCTATATTTTTCTCCTGTACCTTCTAACATAAGCTGTTCTTTTAAAAAGTCTATACTTATGTTTCTGGAACATAATCAGTTATGATAATTGGACGATAAAATAGTATTAGTATTAACACGGGCAATAATAATAATAATAATAATAATAATAATAATAATAATAATAATAATAATAATATACTACTTAATTGGGTGAGCAAATTAGCAATGCTTTCCATAAATTGTATCTATGTATATACTCTAATCAGTTTTCTGAGCGTCTTATCCACACACACACACACACACACACACACACACACCAGGAAGTGAAAGGCGTGAAGGACTGCATCTCATCACAAGGGAAACGTGACAAATTCCAAAGGTAATCTGATATTCGGAAGATAAAATCAAACCCAAGTATATGTGAAGGTAACGAGGACAAGCCAATGATGGAACACAGTGAAGGTATAACTTCCATGTTATCATCAGCCAGTGAGATACCAGCTGTGGGAGTCTGTGTGGGAGGAAACGCTTGGGAGTCGACACCGTCCCTAACTTGGTGTGGCCAGAGTCCAATCTCAGTAGAACAGTTAAGAGAGCCAGATGACATTACATGAAAGGGTGAAAAAAGGTATTCAACAAGAACGGAACCGGAAATGAATCGAACGAGTTCTAGAGAGAGGTAAGCAAACCTTTATCTGCCCACTCTGGAAAATGTATATAGACGAAAACACAATGATAACGTATAACTTTTCCATGAGGCCATGATGACATTATCCAGAATAATTTTGACATCTGAAGACTTCAGTGTATAGAGGAACATCTGCTGGATGTCGGGAAAGAGAGGTGTATGGATGGTGATCTAGTATTTGTTGATAACCACGAGGAAAAATAGAACACGATAAGTCCCAAGTGCACTTTCGTGTGATGAACACACCGTACGATGTAGTGACTGCACGAAACTGCACTTGGGACTTAGCGTGCGGACACATACACACATACACAGGCTGAGTGGACTGTTTGTATCTTGGAACTGAAGAAAGCATTTGACACTGTTCCGCATGGAAAGCTGATTATCAAGAAACTGGATCACCATTCAGGAATAAGGGAAGAAACTCCTCCAATGGATAGACTATCATCCTACTGAGAGAGAACAAAAGAAGAGTGTCAGAACCTCATCCAAATGGGTTTGAGGAGGTTACCGGGTGGAGTACCACAGGCTTCTGTTCTGGGACCGTTACTCTTCTTGATATAATGTGATTGACCCGCCAGAAGGCAAGGCTGCAGATGAGGCAGTGTTCATGAGGAAGATGAAGAGCAAGGAGGAAGGGGAGGGATTGCGTCAACCTACAAAGGGACCTTGACAAGACTCCAAAGTTGCTCTGAATTTTGGTTGATGAAGTCTAACCAGAGGGAAAAAAAAAGTAATCAGGTTAGGTCACTGCGAAAGAAGGCTTCGATACGATCATCATCCAGCAGGATATAAACTGGAATCTATGTATGAGAAGGACTTGTACAAAAGTCGACATCCTTCTAAACACGTCTCCAGAGTTCAATATTTGGAAAATAAGTAAGGAGGCAAACTGTCTCCAAAGAAATATTAGAAATGCATTTAAGTTCTAGATGAAGATATTTTTACCAAGCTGTTCATATCCTATATTATGCTAGAAGCAGAATATGCTTCTAAAATTTTGGCCCCTGCATCTAAAGAAGCACAAAGAGCTAACAGAAGCAGTCCAGAGAGAAACATAAAAGAAGGCACCAGATTTAAGAAGGATGAGTTACGGAGAAAGGCTAGATAAAAAGACAAATTTACCCACCTTAGAAGAGAAAAGAGTAAGGGGTGACTTGATCACACCCTTAATCCTCTTACAGCAGACTGATGACGAAGACAGTGAACAGTTCTTCCAGATGTGTCAGGACAGAACAACCTGTGAACAAAATATATCAAATTAAACAAGAAACGTTCAAAAAAAATGTGAACTACTTCTACAGTATAACAGTGGTGGATGAATGAAAGAAAATAAATGAAGAAGTGGTAAATGTACACAGACTGCACACACAAATTCAAAAAGTAACATCAAAGTGGTGAATATTCAAAAGATGGGGTCTCCACCAGTGTAAAACTCCTGACCCGTACAGTACTAACAGGTAATTGCAATATGTAATTAAACACACCTGGCTTAGGCTGGGATATTTCATGTGTGTTATTACACGTAAGAGCAAAGACCTGGTACATATATACAAGGTTAAGAGACGGGATATGAGTGTAAAACTCTCTCCATACACACGAATAGTAATCACACACACACACACACACATACTAAAACGGAGGAACACACATATACACACACACATACACAAACACAAACACGCCGCGCGACCTCAAACGAGCAATGAACATCGAACACACAAGAATAACAAAGCTAACAACACACTTCCAATCGATGAAACAGAACTTGCTTCTGCGCGCGCCCCACCTTCCCCAGTGAAGCTCTCTACCAGCAGCCTCCACAGGAGAGGCTGCTGGCAAGGACGCAATCTTGCCCCAGGATGAACGAGAACGGCCGATTCATAACGATCTATTCCCAGTTCAATCAAACCGGTTTGACCAGAGCAGGACTGTGGTAACTCAGGGTTACGAAAACAATTTTTGTATCGAGACAATAATTGCTCACTGATCAACTCTACTTCCATCACATTTACGAGAAATCACTAAATTTACACTAAAACCAGTCAAGTTAGGTTACAAGCTACTTACAAGTTACTAAATACATGAATCTAAGCGGCCATGAAGACGTGTGATATCTGACGTCACATAACCGAGTTTCTAAATGCATTCGCCTCCTTAGCTCAGGGGCAGAGCACTGGTCTTGTAAACCAGGGGTCGTGAGTTCGATTCTCACAGGGGGCATAAATATTTAAGAACATGACATAAGCATCCTTCAGACACCATCTGACGCAAGAACACCACAGAAATGTTTATAAGAACAATTGACTAACGCATCCTTTCAAATGTTTTCTAGTGGTTAGGAAACAATCACACACGTTTATATATACATCTAAAACAAAATAATAACAGGTATGTACAATGCCGTGTTAGAAGACAAGGTTTAGTCAACTGTTAACCCCAAAAGGGGATTCGAAAATAGATCAATATGTAAAATTGCACCAAAAGGTACAAAAAACTGCGCCACACAGCGCATGTGTTCACGCCCACAAGCAGTGACCATTCCCACCATTTTTATCATAAACGCTTTACGTTCCTACTCATCACGGTATGTGATTATAGACCCAGTTTAAGTACAATTTGGGCCCAGGACTTTTCTCGCCGAGGTTTATGTACAGGCTCATCACATTTGCTACTTTATAATCATCAAATTGAATTGTACATGTCTATCATTACTTCACAATAAAAGTCCAATATGTAAATAATAAGTACTTAAAGGAAATCTAAGATATGTACAGATAAATGATAAGTACAAACTTATTACAGTCACAAGGTAGTTTATCAATAAAATAATCAATAAGACATACAGAGTGAAGTACGATGGACTGTGATAGCCTTGAATATTGATTGAATAAATATATAATTAAAGTGTCTTGACTTGAATCTAGTTTGGAAAAATATATTAAAGTTCTTAATACAACTAAGAGAAGCATAAGCTTCTTCACAGGTATGAGTAATGCCTCATTAATGACCCAGGTCGTGGAACGTGTGCGCACAATGTAGATTTTATATCACAGTTTCTTTATCGATCTACGGATAACACAGTCTACGCCCATATCCGATCAGATACACCGTCATGATAATGATAAGATACAGCACGCCATCTTAATACATCAGTGCAAGGTATATATATATATATATATATATATATATATATATATATATATATATATATATATATATATACATAGGATGGTAAAAACCAAGAAAATTGAACGCCAGCATCGTGAGCGGAGGCGAGGGCGGTCGGGGTAGCCAGCGCGGCAGACCTAAAACAGTCACCGATGCCAAGTTCAACATTTTTACATCATTTCCATAAAACTCCCTCTCAGTTCGACCCACACCTTACCAATACCAGTCAACACAAGAAAATCTTTTGCATGAACAACAGGAATATAAAAAAGCGATATAATATCCTCCTAATAGGGATTATAACGAGTGTGTAAATATTTCCGTAGCGACCGTGTGAATCTTGCCACCATGTCTGGTGGGGTCGCGCGTCACGCTGTGTCCATTATGACGTCACCAACGTCTTGCCATGACGTAGTTGTGACGCAGGAGTGTGTATATCCCCCCCCCCCCACCACCCTACTCCAACCACCTGTTGTCAGCATGACTCATCGACACACAGTTAACAGAACCACTTTAAAATGACTCTCCCACGACTCTGTCAGGTGTGGGGTTCGAACCCACGCACTCGTACGAGTACCAGAGCTTAAATCTGGCGCCTTAGACCACTCGGCCAACCTGACGATATAAACAATGGTTATTAATCATTTCATGTACGAATTTACAACCTCTCATGACACTGTTATATGTGAGAAAAATATATATTAACCTCCGTGGTAACACAAGGACCAGAGGTTCACTGACCTGCAAGCACAAGGACCAATGACATGTTGACCACTTATGTCTCCACTGCTCAGTTGCTTGCTCGCTAATATACTGCTAAGATACATTAACAGTTTGAATATATATATATATATATATATATATATATATATATATATATATATATATATATAGAGAGAGAGAGAGAGAGAGAGAGAGAGAGAGAGAGAGAGAGAGAGAGAGAGAGAGAGAGAGAGAGAGAGAGAGAGTTGGCAATAGACATGATACCTGAATTACGACACTTTAGAGCTATTGGGAAAGACGAGAAGCCATATATTAACCCAGAATGGAAGACAAAAAAGTGAGGGGTGACCTGATCACAGCCTTTAGATTTTCTAACCACCTGTCTGACGTAGATAGTGAACAGTTCTTCGAAAGATGAAGATATAGAACAACTTGCTATAAAGTCTGTATAGAAGTAGGGTACGTGTGTAGTACAAATGGATAAATGAAATAAACTTAGTAATGAGACAGAGAATGTGAACAGAATACATAAGTATAATATGTTTGATATTAAAGAATGTTCACGAGAGAGGGGGGGGAGGGGGGCCCATGAGTGAAGAACACCCCTCCCCGTACAGTACAAAATAGGTAATTACGTCAAAAAATTGGCTAAATTAACAGGAAGTGTTGAGAACAGGATGAGAGGTTAACAGGTGGAGAGAAAGAATTTCAGAAATGGAATCAAAGAACATGAAAAGTGTCATGAGATAAGAAAGGAATTGAAAGATTTGAAAAATGTATTCTAAATGTCCTTCAAGACAAAATCAAATCAACTGACTGTATTCAAAAGAAATATACCCAGAGGAAAGGAGGCAGAGGGACTGAAGAGAAAAAAGGAGTTAGGAATATATTCATATGACATCCTAAAGACGATTCGATCAAAGAAAAGGGAGTACAAAGACCATGAATAATAATAAAAAGCTTTGAGTAAAAAGACCATGAATAATAATAAAAAGCTTTGAGTACAGAGACCATGAATAATAATAAAAAGCGGGTAGGTGGAGCAATGTTTGCCACTGTTGAACAGAAGCACACCATTAAGCCTGATGCAGTGAGAGAGTCACAAGGAACCAAGTGAAGCTGAGAGAGTCACAAGGAACCAAGTGAAGTTGTTCAGTGAATAAAAAGCACTGTTGAGAGACACAATACTCATGGGAATATTCATAATCCAGCAGATGCAAGGATGGAATTAATACAGAGAGGCATGGCAGCAAATGGGGCATTTTAGCTGTTCATCAGAAACCTGAAGGTTAAACGACAGCGAATTAGGTAGGTTAGAGAGAAGCAGGTGGTAGGAAAACGTATATCACAGGCGTTTATCATATTGGAAGAAGACCATGGCTTAAAGAAAGAGGAAAAGAAAAGGGGGATACAGGCAAGGCAGAGATTTTGTCATAAATGAGAACTGATTAAGAAGGGTAGGAGATAACGTTATGTGATGGTCATGATCGCATGACAAGTCATGTGGCCAAGAAGAACTTGAGAAGACTTATGAAACTTAGAGTTAAGGAGGAATTAGAGAGGGGGTTTTCATCAGAGATGACAGAATATGGGAAGAAAGTATGAGAAACATAGTGTAGGGTCCAAAGACAATAAACAGGAGACGTCAAATGAAAAGCAACAGGACCGAACAGCGAAAAAGTCCCCACGAATGTTACATAATGGAATTCTAATCAGATGGAAAATACCATATAACAAATGAAAATGGGGTTAAAAAACCAAAAGTCAAGAATCTTAATAAGGGGAAATGAATCAGGGTGTTGGCTTTATGCAATACAAGATTTAGAGTAATAAGAAGCGGCCTAGGTAAACCATGGTGTAGCCTAGTTGCATCCAGCTGTGAACAGTTGGTTTAGGCTTCGCTGTATGACACATGATGGCTGAAGAACGAATGTTTGCAGATGAGGCCGTTGTAATTCTGTTATATATATATATATATATATATATATATATATATATATATATATATATATATATATATATATATATATATATATATATATGAATGCGACTGCAAAAATACCATCAAAAAATACGTAGACGGAAGTAGCCATGTGTTTGCATGGCCAGCCTAGCTGCTCGTCCTTCACCCAGAGCAGGTAGGAAGGTGGACTCCCAGTGTGAGGTGAGGAACTCCTGATGTTCCCAGAGCCTCTGCTGACGTTTGGGTAGAAGATCTGTCGCTTCTTATGGTAAACGAAGGTCTTTTTTCTTTACCTTTACCTCGCCCTCAATGCTAATTTCCTGTCGAGTAACGCAACGAGCGGTTGAAATGGCTCTAAATGCAAATAAGTGACCTTTTAACACCTCGTAACTTGACCCTCCTTGTAGTTCAACGTTGGGGTGGGACTTATTTGTTCGTTCAGAAAATGAGAGCAAAGATGCCTTGTTACATGATATGAAAACATACGAGACGAACAGGTAAATAAACCATTCCCACTGATAACAATGACCAAGACACCATATAATAAAGTCTAAACCCTTCGAGAGGTTGATAATGACACACTTGGCTTATCTGCTGACTGAATAGTCTCAAAAAATTAAAAAATAATCAAGATATCCTTCAGGACTTGTCTGACCACTTCTGAAGTGTGTGGTGAGGGTTTCAGGCTACGTCATGAACAAACGTTTGAGCTCTGCAGAACGGCATTTCTCAGAACGTTCGCACCTTCCAATATCACGGGCGTTTAAATGAGTAAAGATCGAGTTTAAAATTGCCTTCTAAGTGCATCCTTTTTTTTTTTTGAAGACTGTGGCTTTGGAAAAAATTAAACGCCTATTTGCTGGTCGTTTTTTCCCGCATATATATATATATATATATATATATATATATATATATATATATATATATATATATATATATATATATATGAATGAAAAGGCGTCCCGGTTCTGTTGCCCACTTCACCGCCCAGACGTTCACTGTCAGCGGGATTGTAAGAAATCCTGGACAACCACTGAACAGAACAGAGAATTGTATGTACAAGACTGAATGGAACCTGGTCCCGCCCTGGCCTCTGCGAGTGCTTGGTTGTCGTACGTCTTGAGAGGAACTGGTTCTCCTCAGATGTTCCACTTGGCGATGATGGCTGATCTCTTTTGTTCACGCGACCCAGTGTCTTCAGTCTCGACGAACATGGCTCCGTCTTCAAAGGCACTTCGTGTAGCTTCTTTCATATCATTCTCCGGACGAGCGTAAGTCGCATTAACCCCAAACATGACTTCTTTTTAGCCTTTCACTTTCTTGCGCAACGGCTCAAAGCAAATCAGCTCCCCCGGGGAACACGCCGGCCGTGAGTGAATTATAGACACTGGAACCCTACACCACAAAAGCACTTTTCTTGCAACACATATGAGGATCGGTGGCATCTGAACCTCTTCTGATTCCTCTAGAGTCTTGTAACACCCTGTGGTGGCCAGCACTATAGAGGATGTACTCAAGGCTACTACAAAGTGCTAAATGCCTCAGGCTTTTGTTTCAACTCTTCCTCATGTGTCTGGCTTGAATATATTTTCTTCTAGACGTGTAAAATCACAGTCATGAGGAGGAGGAGGAGGAGGAGGAGCGAAGAATAAACATAATCGAATCACGTCACGTCCACTGTACTGGATTGGATCCTCTTCCTCGGTGATTGTCCCTTCGGTTTTCGCGTCACACACGAATACAAAACAATTCGTTCAGGGGTCTTAACTGTTTGCACACAGTGTGACAATGTACTGCTGCTAACCACAACATAAGACTGCCTCCTTATGGGCCACTAGAATTTTCTCAGCAGCTGAATATTTTAGCGATTCAAAATATACCAAAGTATAACCAAAATTTACTTCAAACTTTCCAATATGGATTACATACCACTGATTTGTGCTGTACATGCATCTCGTTTTTCATGTCTTGTGTTCCCATGTTTTTCTTGATTTCATGATGACATGGGTTTCTGTTCTTGTGTTAGAGTTCAGCAATGACCTTGGATGACCTTGACCTCCTGAGGTCAGATTCCGCCACTAAATGACCTCTAATAACCCTCTCGTGTTTCAGATGACACCAGCGGGTACAGACAGTGTCAATGATTTTCAATCCATAATCCTTGTCTCTTGTGTCATAAGATACGATTGACACATGATGACCTCATTCTCTTGACCCTGAGGGTGACACTAGGAGGAGGAGGAGCTACCACCTGACCTAATCACAGAGCTGTTACACACACACACAAGAGTCTAGGTCGACAGAAGGACACGTCCATGGATGCGAAACTTGGACCCTAAAGTTGTGGTGGAGGCATACGACACTTGGGGCCCTAGTAAAGACACCAAACCCCCACCCCACACCATCGCCTGGGTTATGGTCTTGATATACAACACAGGCAACGTCATAGTAACTTAACCCACAACCCTTATCGTTGGTAATACACCCCGACACATCTGCTCACGACCCACGCTGTTGATAATAATAATGGGCACTGGCTTCCTAAGATGAAAACTCCGATTGCTATAGGACGATCCTGCAGCTAATATAGACCCTGAAGGAATGCTTGTCTATATATATCTCTATATACCACAATCTATACACGCCCAAAGATGTGACTATTGCCACAGCTACAGTAACCTATTTACGCCCACATAAGTGGTCATTTCACCACCTGCTATTAAAACCTTAATGAGCATATATACATACAGGTAATTATCTAAGTACCAAACACATTACGTCTCTTAATCATGCACGTAAGAATATCGTTCGCACGCATAGAGGAATTCGCAAAGCCTTTCCGAATGATTATTTTTTCGCACAAACACAAAAAAATATACACATTCGGTCACTTCGAACAACCTTCCAAAATGAATACAGTGTATTCTTAATTTTCATGTATCCTTCCCTATCCACTGTATTCAAACCGTTCATTTACTGTACCCAAGTACAGCAGCCCCTACATGTAATTCGATCGGGCCAGGTTTAAGTAAACCTCAGTGATTCTGTTGAGGTTTACTTCTAGTTTAAACACTTGTGCCCCCTGTGAGGTTTGAACTCACGACCCCTGGTTTACGAGACCAGTGCTCTACCACTGAGCTAAGGAGGCAGATGAGACAATGTAAACAACTCATTAACTACCTCGTGCGCGTTGTTATCATCATTTCCGAACAGAAAGAACAGAGGAAGGAGCCAAGTGAGGATCATTTCCAAAAGGATCAGACGTCTCTTCCCGATGCTCATTTGTCTTCACGCAGAATTCAACTCCCCTCCGTCACTCACGACGAAGAATCCGAACCCCTTAACATGTACCTCCGTCGAACACTTTCTAAGGCATCCATCATGTAAGGATCGGTCTAAAACCCCCCCCTCTTTCTTTTTGCAGCGCTACCTCGGTGAGACGGGAGATGGCGAACCAGGTGCGACAGACGAAACCACACCACCTCAAACGCGAACCATATAAACACAGAATCATCAAACACAAGAACACGTTCTTACGAAAATGTCACGGCCAAGATGACTATTATTCCAGCGCAGAACATCATAATAGAGATGAGACCTTCCTGTGGTCTGGACGAGCCATCAAAATGTATTCATGATGATTATATACGAAGGAGTACAAAGGTTATATAATATCATACACTCGAGAAGAATGTCGCCTTTACAATATTGCATTCTCGCGTTAAGTCTTCCTTGAGATGGTGGTCGGCGAATTCATATATCATATGAGGTGTGTCATTGTCATAACCCCAGTATGTGTTATGATGCATTCATAACATGCTGACGTGCAGTGCAGAGAGAAGTAATCATATATAAAACAAAACGAAAATCAAAGACAACATTGTGGTACAATTACCGTTTCATTAACTGAATTGGAGACTTCCAATCCAAATTATATAATCACATGTGTATGTGGGTGGGTTTGGCCATTCCTCTTCTTCTTTCCTTGCGCTACCTCGCTAACGCGGGAGACGGCGGTTTAAGTATAATGAATCCAATGATAAATACTCTCTCTCTCTCTCGTCGTGATTTCAGTGTGTTCTTCTAGTTACCCAACACTGCCAAGAATCTAGAATAATTCTAGAATCTAGATCTCAGATCATGACGAACACGTAGGGATGAAAGCCATTTCCTTGTCTCTCACAAAGCTTAAACTGACCCACGTTACTCTCAATATTCATCTACACACTAACAGTGGTAACCTTAATGGCTCAAAATACTATATTTCTGGTTGACAAGCTTAATATGGATGTAACCTATATGCTGTCTCTGCTTAATCTACAAGCTCATTATCTACCTTACAAGCTTATGTACCCAACTTACAAGCTTTATGTACCTAACATACAAACTTATGCATCTACCTTGCAAGCTTATGCGGCAAGCTTCCAAGCTAATATATAAGCTTATATATAAGCTTACAAGCTTATGTACGTATATATCTGGCTGTACCCAGCCCTGGGCTATCAGCTCCAGTGTCTGTTATCACAAGAAAGTCAAATCAACACAAAATGTTATTGGTAAAAAGTTCAATGATACAATTCTTAGGAGCTTCTTACCTGTTGTGTGTGTGTGTGTGTGTGTGTGTGTGTGTGTGTGTGTGTGTGTGTGTGTGTGTACACTAACAAGTTCGCAAGCACACAAGAACAAGAGATTATAACTGAATAATGCTGTTGCATTACAGCAATTTACTACGTCTATCCAACATTAACAGTGTATCATAACTGGATAATAGTCAGAATAGCGCTTTAACACCGACTATCAGAGCACCATTAGGAAATTGGCTGATAACGACAAATAAGGGAGGGGGGGGGGGAGAAAATTGGCAATATCATCATCAGAACGCATGGCGGCCACAGCCACAAACAGAAGCGACAGGCGACATGGAATGGGAGTCGCGAGGTCAATTGAAAGGGAAGGTTGGGGAAGGAGCTGAGAGGAACGGGAGGCACGTGAGATGGACTGAGAGAGAGAGAGAGAGAGAGAGAGAGAGAGAGAGAGAGAGAGAGAGAGAGAGAGAGAGAGAGAGAGAGAGAGAGAAGGCGTTCTCGTGGAGAAATTAGGAAGAGGTTGGGAGTGAGGGGAGGTGGTTGGGAAGGGGATTAAAAGAGTGAGAGCTTCAGGGAGAGCTAGTGAGGGAGAGGGAGGGGGGCGGAGGGGTGAGGGAGAGGCCGTGAGGTGAGGTGAGAGTAAATGTGCATGAGTGAGAGGCGGGAGGAGAGGACTCTCACACTGACACACGGATGATCGTGTACAGCTTAACCCAACGACCGGGGAAGATGACCCCCTTCACGTTCACAGTGGCACACGTTCACAGTCGTACACGTTCACAGCAGCACACGTTCACAGTCGTACACGTTCACAGTTGCACAAGTTCACTCTCACGTTCACAACCGTACACGTTCACTTCAGTACATCACGCACTCACACACACGTGACATGTACGTAACAGTACAATCACAAATCTACATAATAAAAAACGTAATTTGCATAAGCGTGAGCACAGAGAAACACTAATACACACATGAAAAAATACATATGGTTACATACGTCCATTAAATACATAAAATCCTTCACGGGCTGTCGCTGAAACAGACGCATGCATGAACCAGATTACAGAACTTCAGACGAACTCACGAATGAACTCACGAAGGGCCTTTTGGGTGTATAGGGACAAGCGCTTGGGAAATGCTCCAGTGTGTGTGTGTGTGTGTGTGTGTGTGTGTGTGTGTGTGTGTGTGTGTGTGTGTGTGTGTGTTAGTTCGAGGCGAGGTGTGGCTCAGCCTAGTGCATGTTGGCAGTAAAATGAACTTAAGATAAAAGGAGGAATTAAAACACTTGGCTTGGCTCTCTCTCTCTCTCTCTCTCTCTCTCTCTCTCTCTCTCTCTCTCTCGACTACCGTTTATACTCCCCCTCTCCCCCTCCCCCTCGCTCGACCCCACACGTTCACTCCTAACTGCCATTTGCGCCCGGTTTCAGGCCGTCTTGTCGTTATCGCCAACCATCTCCATCACGACACGACCACCTGACCCCATTCACCCTCCCGCGAATAGCCACTAACTGCCTCCCCCCCCACGGCGTTCCCTCTCATGCCCAGTGTACACATGGGGTTACTTACATGTGTAATTAAACCCCCGCCGCTCTGACTGACCTCCCCCCCTCCCTCATTACGTCTGTCATCTGTCTTACACATGACCTCCCCTCCAGCAGGCAGTCTCATTGAGCAAACGAGTCGTACGTGCAGGTCATGGCTGGCTTGTGCTTGAAAAGCACACACACACACACACACACACACACACACACACACACAAGGTAGCCAGATGGACGTAACCTTGCTTTCCCGCGCCCCAGTGCACACACGCGGGGGCGTCTCCAGCTGGCTCATCTGCTCTCCACAAATCACTTTCCATCTCTGTCTCCAGACTACCCGGCCTCCTCCCCTCCCTGCACGGACCCCGTCGCCACTGTGCGCCGCTGAGCACACACACACACACACACACACACACACACACACACACACACACACACACATACACACACACACACCTACATAACTATGTGAACGCGACTTCGTCTGCCCTGCTGAATTACCCAAGAGCCAAACTCTCCCGCTATCAACGCTTCCCGATCTTCATACGCATGACGCCCCCGTTTGGGTTCGAAAGATAAAACCAAAAAAAGCGTTTCACTATCTTCGTGGCCATTCCGCTACGCTTCGTGGACGCACTGCTCTTCCCATCCCGACCCTGAGCACTGTTTCACTGCCCTTGGCCGCCCCCCCGGAGAGGAGAGGTTCACAGCAACACCTACTTATATTTCCGCTACAGTATCTTCTTGTATTCTCTGGGGTGCTGGAGCCTCCAGCCTGACCTCCGGCGGGGGTGTTGTGAGCGCCAGGACCGGCCCGGGTGAATTGCCTTTCCTCCCCTGGGTGATTGTGGACCATTTCATTCAACGCCTCACTTCCTTCTCGGCTCACACGGACGTTCCTGAGAAAGCCTTGAGGCCAGACTACCGGAACAATGTCGGGTGTTGATCAAGCCTTCCGGCGCCCCCCTTAAAAAAAAACGTATATCAGTTTTACTTCGAGACAAACAAGGGAAGAAAGTCTGTCTGTCTGGTTTGTAGACATCGTCACCACGTGGAAACTGGGCTTTTTTTCTTACATAGAAATATCTCGGGTAATGATCCACACTTGGTACCCTCTGTGATACACACACACACACTGCTCACGATGAACATATGAGGACAATCATACCAGACCATAACAACCTTTATTTTAAAAAAAAGTGCCGTGCCGTCGTGCGCAAATATCGCATACGTCCGTGTTTTAGTATCGTACGGTCTTGCTTCAGGATCGTACCGTCGTGCTCAAGGATCGTACCGTCGTGCTTCAGGATCGTACCGTCGTGCTCAAGGGTCGTACCGTCGTGTTCAAGGATCGTACCGTCGTGTGCAAGGATCGTACCGTCGTGCTCAAGGATCGAACCGTTGTGCTCAAGATTCGTACCGTCGTGCTCAAGGATCGTACCTTTCTTGCTCAAGGATCGTACCTTCGTGCTCAAGGATCGTACCTTCGTGCTCAAGGATCGTACCTTCGTGCTCAAGGATCGTACCTTCGTGTTCAAGGATCGTACCTTCGTGCTCAAGGATCGTACCTTCGTGTTCAAGGATCGTACCGTCGTGCTCAAGGAGTTTAAATCACAAGGTGTACATTCCCTCAAGCAACAGCCAATCCCTAACACCATTTCCTCGGCCACTACCACAACGCCCATTCAAATACACAGCAGAGGATGACTGCTTCCATTCCTTGTAACACTCAAATACAGGATAACCACACGAGCTGTCATCACAAAACCTCACAACCACAACCTCGACGTGACGCCTGATTTACAGTGGCAAATAACAGGTGTTGTTGAGAAGCCTAAGACCAGAAGACCATAATTCCCACGAACCTAATGGCCTGACAATGGCGCCCTTCAGCTGAGACCTTTGGCCAATTACTTTACTGGCTGCATGTTCTCCCTCATCTCCTCTTTGTTCATCGCACTCCTAATGACTCCTCCTAAAGTCTTTCCACTCCTACAACTCATCTCTCCACTTCAAACTCCTAAAAAAAAAAAAAAAGATCCCTACAAAAAACCAAATGTCCCCAGCCCTAGATTACGCCTGACGATGAAGACAAACACAGGACCAAGATGAGCGGCCTTCTACCACAACGGCCTTTACCTCCACGAAGACCTTCGTAAACAACATAACTCACCACATATACCCCACGAAGTGACCTTATCACACTACATTACTACACATCAGAAAGAATCCATTATCATCAGCCAGTAGTGTGGGGAAACCGGGAGAAGGGTTCAGAGATTTGGACTTCAAAAAAAAAAAGAACTCCCTCCTTTTCCCTGCGTCAGGCACGTCCCCGAGTGTAGAACCGAGTCACTCCGCCACCATCTGCCACACTTCCCTACCTTGAAACCATCTGCTTCCTAGCCATATCTTCCAAAGCCTCATCCTCACCTTCCCGAGTCTCCTGAGAGACACGAAGCCTTGAAGG